>NW_022883338.1:0-35354 GCF_011952255.1 Bombus vosnesenskii | reverse complement strand
GTTTTCGATTGAAAACGTTGGAGTATTTCAATGTTGGAGTTACTTGCTGTTCCCCATAGTTGGATTCCGTAGGTCCAGACAGGTTTTATTACGGTCTTGTAGAGGGTAATTTTATTCTGTATATTTAGTTTGGAGCGTCGGCCCGTGAGCCAATAGAGTTTTTTTAGTTTGTCCTTTAGTTGCTTCCCTTTATCTGAGATGTGTGTCTTCCACGTTAGTCTCCTGTCCAGGGTCATGCCCAGGTATCGGACTGTGTCCCTGCTAGGAACTGTTGCATTGTTGATGGTGACCTAGGGGCAGGTTTGTTTTCGGAGCGTGAAGGTTACATGTGAGGATTTCTTTTCGTTGACTTTGAAGCCCCATTTGTGAAACCACTTTTCCATGGAGTCGAGACTTCGCTGGAGAGTGGATGAGGCTATTACCGGGTCTGCGTGGGAAGCTAATAGCGCTGTGTCGTCTGCAAATGTCGCTATTGTTATATCATTTGATATGGGTAGGTCGGCAGTGTAGATGGAGTACAGTAGGGGTCCGAGGACACTACCTTGGGGTATGCCGGCTTCTATTGGGAATGTTGCGGAAGCGGCGTCTAGGTATTTAACCATGAATTGCCTATTGGTTAGGTAAGATTTTAGGATGGAGTAGTAGGGGTGGGGTAGGATCTTTTTAAGTTTGTATAGTAGCCCTTCATGCCATACTTTATCGAATGCCTGTTGGATGTCTAGGAAGACCGCTGAGCAATATTTTTTCTTTTCGAGTGTTTGGCTGATCGTATGCGTTAGGCGGTGGATTTGTTCTACTGTAGAATGATGTTTTCGGAAGCCGAATTGGTGATCTGGGAGTGTTTTCAAGTTCTCCAGGATTGGAAGGAGTCGGTTCGTGAGCATCTTCTCGAATAGTTTGGACAGGGTAGGTAAAAGACTGATTGGGCGATAGGAGCAGGTTTCGTATATCGGTTTACCGGGTTTGGGGATGAGGGTAATCAATGAGATTTTCCAACCCTTAGGATAGTGTTCCAGGCGAAGGATAGCATTAAAAATCGATGTGATGAGTGCTATCCCTTTTGTGGGAAGTTCCTTGATTGCTCTATTGCCTATTAGGTCGTGTCCTGCTGCTTTCTTGGGGTTTAGGCGACTGATTGTTTCTATAGTCTCAGCAGAGGAGAAGGGTTCGATAGGAGGGGACATTTGGAAGGGGGTGTGCAGGTATTCAGTAACGTCCGCGGCGGTTTGGGGGAATGGGGTTTGAATACTTTTGACAAGTGATTTGCAAACAGGTCGGCTTTTTCTATGGGGCTTCGCGCCCATCCACCTTGCGGACGGCGGATAGGTGGGATTATTTGTGGGGGGCGTGTGAGTTTCCTGGAGGCCTTCCATAGTGAGTAGTTGGCGTCGGCTGTGGGGGATAAGCTGGCGAGGTATCTATGGAAACAGTCGTTTTTATAGTTTCTTAGGGTTCTGGATAGCTTTCTAGTTGCGTTGTTAAGTTTGCGTTTGTCCTCCGGTGTTCTATGGGTCTGCCATACTCTTCTTAGTCTTCGTTTTTCTGCTATTTTTTTTAGTATGTAATGGGGGTAATAAAAAATTAATTCTATAATTTTGTATAAGAAAAAGTTGAGTAAAATTAAAAGAAATAATAATAATAATAATTAAACTTGAAATTGATGATATTATAAAATATAGAATTCAACAATTTTATTATTTTATTTAATATTAATTATTCTAATTGAAATAATTGTTGAAAATTCTATTCATAATCATTTAATATAAAGTCTTGATGAATTCATTAAAATAAAAAATAAAATAATTACTGATATTGAAGAAAAAGTATATAGTTTGTTATAAAAAATAAATATTTATTTTTTTAAAAAATTAAATATTATATATAAAATTAATATTTATATACGTAAATTTCTATTTGTTTTTAAAACTTATTATATATATATATATCGTAGATGAAAGGAAAGCCGAAGCCTTTCCTTGGAAATTTTGGGAACATCCTCTAGTACTTTAGTCTAGATTTTATTATAGCTGTAATTGTTTAAAATTTGTGATAGCGAGATTGGGTTCGAGGTGACAATTGGTCGCCGAACGTAGCCATGGTCACGAGGTAAACGTTTTGCCTAACGGAGGTCTGGAGTGGTTGTATGGGTTATCCGAGAAGTGTGATTGTGGCGGCAGGCGGCCTCTTGAGCGGGTCTAGCCACGTGTGAGGTTACCTCGGAGGTGTCGAGACAATGGGACATACATTGTATCAATAACCAAACTCCAGGCAGAAACTGCCTAGCAACGGCGTTCGGAACTTCTCGATGCTTCTAACGAGTGCGTATCGAATTGCAGACGAGGCTGGCATTCGTGCGATTGCCTTGGAGAGTGACGCATCGAGCATTTTCGTCAATCGTATTTTGCGCCTAAGATTATTTTTTACGCTTAGTAAAGAGTTATCTCGTTGGCCGTGGATTCGTTTGAACCCAACAAAAACATTGTTAATAGTGTACATTAAATTCATTATTCGTAAATCATATTATTCATTAACTTCATTGTTCATCAAATTTATCATTCATTAGACTTAATTATTTGTTAAGCTTAGTGATAGTCTTGTATATACGTGTACATACAATCTCGGCTTTGTGAAACGATGGCTAGTCCACGCGAAGAGTTGTCACGCGCCCAAAATTCCGATCTTAACCCGACATATGTATATACATACATACATACATACATATATATATATATATATATATATGTAAAGACATATTACTATATAAATATATTAAATATTTTAATTATATAACAATTTTTTTAAATTTATCGATAGGGTATGAACCTATAAGGTTAATTTAGCTTATTATATATATATAAAATTAAAATTAATTTTGGATATTAGTTAATAATATAATAATTAAATAGCATTTAAGTAATGTAAGTAAAATATATCTGATTTTTATTTAATAATCAGTAATTTAGAAAGAATTTTAAATTTTGATTTATTTTATGTAAAATAATTTTTAAAGTAAATTATTATATTTATAAAAATTTAATAAAAATAAATAAATTATAAATTAATAAAAATTAATATATTATTCATTTAAATTTTTAAATTTATATATATAAATTATGGAAATATTTTTAAAATTTATTTATAATTAAAAAATTAATTAATTTAAATTTTATTATTTAATTAATTTAATTTTATATAATTGTATTATTATATATTTTTTTAAATATTTATATTATATATATATGTCGGAGATGAAAGGAAAACCGGAGCCTTCCCTTTGCAATTTTGAGGAAGCCTTCTAATGCTTTAGCCTATATTTTATCATTTTTTTTTTATTTATTTGTTGAAATTACAATCAATTCTCGCGTTGAGAATTATATTTTATCATAACTGTAATTAAGCAATTGTCATTTGTAATTGTTTGATATTTGTGAAAGCGAAAGTGGGTTCGAGGTGACAACTGGTCACCGAACGTAGCCACGGTCACGGGATAAACGTTTTGCCTGACGAAGGTGTGGATCGGTTGTATTGTTCTCCTTAGAAATCACATAGAATTGTACTTTAGAGATGTCGATATAATGGGACACACGTTGTATTAGGAATCAATCTCCAGACAGAAACTGCCTAGTAACGGCGTTTGGATCTTTCTCGATGTTTCCAAAGAGTATACAACAAACTTTTGACAGAAATTGCCTAGCAACAACGATTGGAACCTTCTCGATGTCTCCAGCGAGCATATAACAAACAAATGCAGTCGTATAGCGAAAAAGATTTTCATCAGATATTCATTCGCGTGATCGCCTTGGAAAGTGATACATCGAGCAATTTACCGAGTGTCTCAGCAATCGTATTTTTGTGTTTAAAATTATTCTACGCATAGCAAAGAGTTATCCCGTTGACCGTGGATTCGTTTGAACCCCGGAAACATTGTTAATAGCGTTAACTAAATTCATTATTCGTTAAACCTATCAATCGTTAATCTCATTATTCGTTAAATTTATTATTCGTAAGACATATTATTCGTACCTCTTATTGTTCGTTAAACTTATTATTCTTTAATCTAATTATTAGTTAAACTTACCGTCTGTTAATCTTATCATTCATTAAACTCAATATTCATAATATTTTGTAAAATCTTGTATATTCGCGTAAATATATTCGCTGTTTCGTAAAACAATGGCTAATTCAAACGAAGAATCATTACGCGCCTTAAATCCTAATGATAACCCGACATATATATATATATATATATATATATGTCGGGGATAAGAGGACACCGGTGCCTTCCCTCTAAAACCTCGGAAAAATCCATAAAAAACATTGTAATTAAAATCTACAGTTGTAACTAAACGATTTGCCGTCATTCTAACCAATTGTATTTGTTTGAGACTTGTGACAATGAGCTTGGGCTCAAGGCGACAATTAGTCGCCGAACGTGGCCGCGGTCAACGGGACGAACTCTCCATCTAACAAAGGCATTGAGTAACCCTATAGCTCTCCTTAAAAGAAAGATTTGTAGCGGCACGTGGCAGTAAACATTCCAACGGTTTCTGTCCCGTAGCTCGCCACACGTAGATCCTATTCTCCGGGCAGGATGTTTACCAGATGCCGACGCGTCTCCGCAGTACGTGATCGGCTAGCCCGAGGACCGTTATAAACACTAATATCTAGTTACCTGAAATCCTTCAACAGATAAACAATCTTTGTCCTAGTTACAGGAAGACAGGAGAGACCTATTTTTCCACGAACGACGTCTCCCACTAGCAACCTTCCCTCGAGGGCGGCTAGCATCCTTTTCTAACTACCGATATGGAGATTGGCCAATTAGCAGCAACGTCAATTTCCCTTACTTTCCGAACGTAGGATATCCCCGACGAATCCGATGATCTCGTGTCCTTAGACACGCCCCATCATAGTTTTCCTCTGAGGTATCACCGGGACGGAAAGTCATTCTCTCTTGCGATTTTATCGACAAAAAGATTAACGCCTTACGGTCAGTGAATATTAACAAAGAATCCGACTTAGATTTTGCGAGTGCGTACGACTACCATCCCGTTGTCCGCGGATACGTTATCGAACCTAAGGCCATTGTCACTAGCGTCGCGAGTGTGTGATCATTGTGAGTTTGTGTCAACTCTGTAACATTTTTGCGTGTGTCAATAAAAGTAACTTCAGTGTAAGAAAATGGATAGCTTCAGTGAAGAATCCTTACCTGTCCCAAGCCCCCGCCACGAGGACGACTCGGGCCCAGATTCGGACATTGACTCAACATATATATTACAATTATTTTATTTAATTACATATAAAATTTATATAAATTTATTTGAAGATTATTAATAATTTTTTTTATTTGATAAATTTTATAAATTTTTTAAATTTTAATATATTTTATAAGTTTCTATATTTTAAATTTTAATGTTTTAGTAAAAATTTATTTATTTATATATATATAAATATATAATATAAATGAAATAATTTAATGATTAGTAATTTAATTAGAATAATGTTAATAAATTTAATTTATAAATATTTTAAAAATATTTAATATTATTTTAATTAAATTTTTATATATTAATATAAATATATAATTATAAAATTTTGAATTTATTTTAGACTGATGAAAATTGGTCACCTTACGATCGCGTTGGTTTATTTATGCTGGTCGAGGGGATACCGGTAAATTTCCATTCGCCTTTGTTAGACGGTTGCATGAAGCGGCGACATTGTTTTTGCCCGAAGTTTACTTATTATTATTACAGTATGTCCTAACGTTGTTGATACTCCGAGGCAAGATCACACGTGGCTCGATTTGTCCCTCAGCTCGTGTGTCGCTACAATATTATATAAATTTTTATGTATGGGATGCGGAACAAATTAAACAGGTCTGAAAAAAGCAAATTCTTGAACTAAAACAGCAACAATTATTAGTAGCAAAAATATCGAAAGTAATAAGAAGAAGTTGTAAAATACACGATTTCTTAAAAAATGTTGCAGATTATGACAAAAAGAAAAGCACTGGTCGGTCGTCATCGTTATCCGATCGTGATAAGCGAGCAATTTTGCGTGTAGCAAGTACCAGTACTATTTTCAGACGAAAAATAATCAACTTGGATGATCCTGATGGGATTATTTTCATGACATAAGAAAAGAGACAATGTCGGCAATTCGAAGACAAATGGGAGGAGGCAGCGTGATGGTTTGGGCCGGCATCAGTTATTTCGGCAAGACATGTATCAAGTTCATCGATGGGAGAATGTATAGTGTCCGGTACATAAATTTAATCAACGAACAAATAAATAATCATGCAGAACGCGTTTCTGGACCTGATTACATCTTTCAACAAGATAATGCACCTGTACACACATCAGGATTGGTCCAATCATACTTTAATGCAAATATATATCTGTTTTGCCGTGGCTAGCACGCTCCCCGGGCCTTAATGTTATTAAAAATTGCTGGGCAGAACTTGTTCACGGCGTATACGCGAATGGAAAGCAGTGTCAACACGTACAAGAATTAAAAAATGCAATTGTACGCGAATGGGATACATTGAGTCAAAATTATATTCAGAAACTACATAAATCGATAGCAAATCGTACAATAGAAGTAATAGAAAATAAAGGGGGATGTACTCATTTTTTTTGTTACACACTAAATCTCATAATATTTTTAATTATTTTCAACAAACCGCATATCCTGAGCTCATAATGTTTTGATACTATACGTTACAGACGAAAAACGTTACATGCGTCATTGAGCAATTGAAGATAGCTCACATGGGCTATCTCTTTCATGGGCATGATCGCATTCAAAGATCATGGTTTATATAAAATAAATAGTTACATTGAAAGGCAAGAATCGCACGCTAAAAATGTGGGAAAAATGACAAATAAGGAAAAATTCCACAGGATCTTAGGGCATGTAAACTTTAATTATTTAGATACAATGTGTAAAAAAAAATTAGTTGAGGGAATGCCAGAAAATTTTGAGTAAGTACAATTAAAATGTGGCACACGTATCCAAAATAAAATGCACAATTTACCGTTCCAAAATAACCGTAGTAGAGCACGCGAGATTTTAGAATTAGTACATACCGATTTAAATGGACCTCATAAAAATACCGGGTTTTATGGATCTAGATATTTCTTAACATTTATAGACGATTACAGTAAGTGCGCATTGATTTATACTGTGAAATCAAAAGATGAAGTTTACATTTGTTTCCTTGATTATACAAACAAAATGGAAAATCTTACTGGTAAGAAGATAAAGAGATTAAGATGCGATAATGGAAAAGAATATATGAACAAAAACATGTACAATCTAACTAGGGCAAAGGAAATTGTCGTGGAACCATGCCCACCTTATGTTCACGAATTAAATGGAACAGCTGAGCGCTACAATAGAACAATTATGAATTCCGCTAGATGCTTATTACATGATTCAAAGCTGAATATTAAATATTGGCCGGAAATAGTTAGAGCCGCGGCGTACTTAAAAAATAGGACCATTACGAACACATATGAAAATAAAACACCATTTGAAATATTTTTTAAAAGGAAACCGAATATAAATAATTTAAGATTGTACGGAAGTAGAGTTTTCGTAAGAATACCTGAAATTAAAATAAATTCGAAATGGGACAAAATAGCAGACACTGGGATACTTGTAGGTTATGAAAACATTGGATATAGGATCCTAGTTAATAATAAAATTATAATTGCAAGGCACGTAGAATTTATAGATGAAGATGATAATTTAGACGGATTTCAAGGAGAAGATGAATCAGACAATGAAACAGAAAAGGATTTTGACGAACATTCGGATTCAAACGAAATTCATGAAAATGAAATAAATGACGAAAAGGTCGAGCAGGTTGCAATAAAAGCGGAGAGAAAGTTAAGTAACAAATCAGAAAGAAAACTTGAGGACATAGAAAATAATTTGAGAAGGTCAGGACAGGGAAGAAAGAAACCTCAAAGATATGGCCAAACGAGCTCATATTTCATTTATGTGAATGTAGTTAGCGCAGACAGTCCTCAAACCTATGAAGAAGCTTTAAGTGGAGATGACAGCGGTTCATGGAAAGAAGCAATGGATCGAGAAATGAATAGTTTAATCAAAAATAAGACCTGGCAACTAGTAGAGAAACCAAAAGACAAAAAAGTATTAGACTTGAAATGGGTATATACGAATAAATCTGATAATCGTAAGAAAGCACGATTAGTCGTTCGAGGCTTCCAACAAAATGAAGTACTGGAAGATTTATACTCTCCAATGGCAAAAATGTAAACGTTGAAGTTATTACTATCTTATTGTTGTCAATATGGTTTGACGATTATGCAAATGGATGTAGAAACAGTATTCCTAAACGAAACTATAAAATCGGAAGTATTTGTAAAACAACCTATAGGTCACGACAATAAAAGCGGGAAAGTATGTAAATTAACAAAAACGTTATATGGATTGCATGAAAGTTCAAGAGCTTGGTATGAATGTTTCCACGAGTATATGAAAAAATTAGGATTTCAAAGAAGTAAGAGTGATTATTGTCTGTATATGAAGTATGAGAGCGATGATGTTATATATTTAATTCTATTCGTAGACGACTTATTAACATGTGGAAAAAACAAAAGAAAAATCGATGAGATTAAAAACAAATTGTCAAACCAATTTGCGATGAAGGACTTAGGTGAAGTAAAGACTTACTTAGGAATAAACATTGAATACGATAATAAGAAGTGTGAGATGAAATTAGATCGAAGTAGTTATATAGAGTCATTAGCGAAACAATATAATATAGAAAATAGTAAATTTTACATCAATAGTATAATTTACATCAATGGAACAAAACTTAAGTTTAGAACCCGCACAATCAGCCTCAGACGATATAAGATATAGAAATCTCATAGGAGCTTTATTATATATTAGTACTGGAACAAGATTAAACGTTAGAGATAGTGTAAACTATTTAAGTCGATTTCAAAACAGTTACAACGAGACCCACTATAAATATGCATTGAGAATTTTGAAATATTTATATTTAACTAGGAAATTAAAATTATAAAAACTTATAAAAGAAATTTGAATGCTGAAGTTATTGATTGTTTTGTTGACGCTGATTGGGCTGGAGATAAAGTAGATAGAAAATTCACTACGGGATTTATCATAAGATTTTTCGGAAACGCAATTTACTGGAAATCAAGAAAGCAAAGTGGCGTGACAAAATCATCAACAGCCGCCGGGTATGTAGCTTTATCGGAAGCTGTGAGCGAAATTAAATTTGTAAGAGAATTGTTGAAAGATTTCAAAATAATGATCGAGACGCCAATAAAAATTTACGAAGATAATTCTGGAGCGATTGCGATATCAAAATTTGGTAGCTTGACAAAAAATTCTAAGTACATTGAAGTTCATTTCCATTTTGTGCACGAAAGTTACGAAAATAAAGAGATTGACATTATAAAAGTAGATTCAGAAAATAATGTAGCTAATATTTTAACGAAGGCTATAGGGAGAAACAAATTTGAAAATTTTAGATTACTTTTAAGAATAGTTTGATTGACTTATAAAAGGAAATGAATATGCAGCACAAAAAATTGAGGAGGTGTGTTGAGATTTGTATAATTTTCTGTGCTGGACTGGGTTAAGTGCGTAGTAGAGATACTTGTATGTGGGTATCAGTGTGTGGAGGTATGTGTGTGGGCGGCGTCTCGAAAGCAGATAAATGTAAACTGTTCAGTCGGTTAACAGTCGGGTATAGAAGAAAGTGCTGAGACGCGTGCAAGTGTGTATCGATGAATATATAAGAAATCCTCCATAAAATAAATATATTACTACTCTAATGTTAATCCTCACTATCAATTTAGTGTTCCTATAACATTATTTCGGCTTCAAAGATCGACAATTCTCAACATTAGTACAAAAATCTGAGCAAACCAATAATCAGATTACTCACTACTAAATCTATCAACATTCTATTCCTCAGAAGTTCTCCCAGAAAATTTTAAGTACGCGCATCGTATCTTTTTAAAACCTATCACATCATTGATCGCGTCTCGCCGCTAACAGAATCTCTAGTACCACTATTCGCCAATTTTCATTAGCTCTTTTATTGCCATAACTTGAAAGCGTATAAATGCCAGAAAGAATATCTCCACGTCCCGTAACCGGAGGCTTTTCATTTTCCAGAATTGTTGAATTTCGCGTTGTACGCCTGGAAAAGGGGCGAGAGTACACGTACGCGAGCCCACTACGATTAATCATTCTGTTTTTCGATGCTGCCTCTCCCGACTTCGTGCTACCTCGTTTTTTTTTTCGTTTTCGGCCAGTTATCATGGAGGAGTCGGGGGTACTTGTTTGCTCACAGTACGAATAACAAGGGCGTCAAAAGCCGGACGAGCCAGCAGATTCGTTAGGCAAGTATTTAACGAAAAATGACGCGGCGTCTCCCCGAGCTGTCTCCACCCATTCTCGTCCGGTTAGTTTGTGTTTTAACTCGTTACGTCCATCCCTTTCATCGATCAAAAAAAGAACTACTACTACTACTACTACTACTACTACTACTACTACTACTACAAATACTAAAAGCGAGCATAATGACAAAGTAGTAACAAGAATGACTTCCCGTGCTCTGGATAGTCCAGAGGATGCGGAGTCATTGGTAGTTACCTTTTTCTATGGCAGTTTGCCGGGCCTCTTCGGCTCGTAACCTCTTCTTTCTTCGGGCGCAATGCCCACTGAAACTTACATCTAAGCTCGAGACTTTCTAAATAGCAAACCAAAAAATAAAGTACAAAGGTGAAATAAAAAGATAAATCGCGGAAGCTGATCCAAGTGCACATAAATGAACAACGATCATATAGCGATCGCTGTCCGTTCGCATCTGCATGCTCGAGCAATATTAACGTTCGTTTCGAAAACTACTCGCGATCACGACCGCGAAATTAAATAAATCGACGAGCAAAGCCAGACGCGATGACACGTTCCATTCGTGTCAGCTTTACCGTCGATTATTCGAATGAAATTCCTTGAAGCAGGTTGGTCACTCGAAAACGCGTCTACCCGATCAGAGGTTCACCTCCACGGTTCTCACACATATCACCAGGGCGCAAGAGCCTCCACTAGAGAGAATGTCCCGAGATGCCTCCAACACCCGAGCTTAACACGCAACATGTACACTCTAATTTACGTACCATTTTCCTGAAATCGACTGACGAAGGCTAGTGACCATTGCGCAAAAGTGATAAAACACATCTAAAGAAATTATATCGTTAAAATAAATATAAGTAAACTTGGAATTATAATTGTAATTTACAGCAATATTAACAGCGTGGTTACGCTTAATCGTGTAGCTAATATTACCACGAATTGTGATTGTATTGATACGTCTCCACATTTTTCGTATCTTAAGTTGTAGCGAATGAGAAGAACGACGCAATTCCACAGCCTAACCACACACACACACACACACACAATGTGGAAAATACGTCGTGCACGATACCCTAACACATGGTCAGCAGCTGAGAAATTTTTGCATTAATTATAGTCATCGTGCCCAATATCTTTTTCCCATTCAAGTAACACCTGAGCACGTGAATGACATCCTGACAATGGGCACGGCAATTGTTAAATCTGAAAATCCTAATCTAAAAGCATGATTAGTTTGTCTCATTTGTATTTAACGGACTAATGTCCTTTGATTTTACATTTTATTACTTCGTTTTGGATTATAATAACTCTGCTTTATTAATTTAATAAATTACTGAAATTTTAATATTATCAAAAAAGTAACATTAATTGAAAAAAGACTAAGACTCGATGAAATAGAATAATTGTCTCTAAATGCATTACCAAGATAGAAATAATCTTCGGCAATCTCTTCGTCAAAGCACATTTCCAAAAATGCAGAAACAGCGTTCAAAATTATTGCTTTGTTTCAAAAATCTGCCTGTCGCGAAGTTTCTTCTTGCACATAAAATTTCACACATTCTTGTACGGAAAAGAAATAAATTTTAATTCATATTTTAAATTCTACTTACGTTTATAGTATCTGAAGTCAAACAAAAGAATGTGATATATTATAATTAATATTGTCACAAAATGAATGTATCGCGTATTGCATGTATCGTCATTATCATTGAGTAAAAATTGCATCTTTCATTCCAACGAAATCGGAGGGCATCCGATTTTTCCTTCGGTACCTCTTATTTATACTAAAATTCATTGCTTAAGATTAAGTGTATTTATGTCATACAAGTATATTCGTCGAGATATTTGCCTTTTGCAAATATTTATACTGAATACTATTATACATATTTGTCAGTACCACGAATATATTCTCAAATTTATATGTTTAAACTAATTATTAAAAAATTAATGATTATAATCGCGATGTGTAAGAAGACCTATCCTGAACTAATAAATAAAGATATGAAAAAATGTTACTACTCACAGGTGTAAAGATACCCGCGGTCACTATGCTCGCAAAAAATTCTACATAATACAACCAGTCACCCGTTCATCCTACGACATAATTGAGTGACCGGAGGAACAAAAACGCATGCGACTCACCATTAGAAGCGGAGAAGCGGAAAACGTTCCCATCGACACTGCATTATCTCAGCAAATATCATTTCAAAGACTAACATCAGGCAGGAACTGTCGAAAATCCAATGGTGGAAATGGAGGTTATGAAAAATCTGTTACAACACAAAATACGATAAGTGATCGCTGATTATTTGGAATGTTGGAGATTGTGAAAAATGGAAATTTATTACACTCCTAACTTTAGTAATAATAAAGATTGAAATTCTAATAAACATCCATAAATGTAAAAACTGAAACTCTAATATAAAAGTTTAAAATCTAGAAATAAAAAATCTAACGATTTTTTAAATATATTAGTCATTTGTTTTATAATTTGGTATTAAAACACTAACACTTTTTTTATTTTAATAGAAGAATAATCTTAGAAAACCCTAACCTATGAAATTTTCAATCAAATTGTATTTCTTAATCAATAGTATTGAAAGCAAAATATACAGAATACACATAATTCAAGTAAGATATGTGAAGTTACTTACATTCTTGGCTTTTGAGCCATCGTTGGAGCATTCCCAAAAAGACAAAGAAGTTTAAGCTGTGATATGTCTATAACAAAACAGAAAATATCATTAATATTGTTAATACACAATGATAAGCATGGAAATTTAACAACAATAAAGACTAAACTCTGATAAGTATATAAATTGAAACTCTAATATAAAAGTTTGAGAATAAAACATTCACTGATTTTGATACGTATCAGACAGTTTTATTGTACCTTAATGTTAAGATTTTAAGACTTTATTTCAATTAAAAAGGACATTTACAGCTTTCTAAATTATCAATCGTTTTATTGTATAATTAACAATATTTCAAAAAAAATATATAATAAATAGAACAAATTGAAATACAATACGTAAAACTACTTACATTCTTGAGATCCTGCAAAGGCTTTGTCTTCTTGATGCACTGACTCTATTATCGAAAAAGAATATTCAAAAGAATATAAAATAAGACCACATTACCACGACCGCAAAAATTATAACCAGCGAACAAGAGCTCTAATGTCGCGTAGAAAATTGTTTGATAAAATTTGACTACTTTCGCGTGTGATTATTTAATTGAATTTAATCAAAACGACCGTGATGGGAAAATATTGAAAAATACTTTTGCGGAGCAAACACTGACTCTACAAACCGCATTGCACGCGGTCAAAAATATTCCCTAAAAATAGAGTTGTTTATGGGTGGTGTGGGGTGGGATGGGATGGGGAGTAGAAAAGAAGCGAAATATAGTTTCGATGTCTTTCATCTTTTCTCCATCAAACGTTTATTTAGAAAATAGTGCTACTTTTCTTTTACGTATGAAAAATATTAATTTAAAATTACAAGATATTTCTAGATATCGAACAAATGTTTGCGAATACCATGAATGCAATGTAAGCAGTTGCAAGAATTATACTATGAATGTTCGTTACCAGAATATGAGATATACACTCCACTAATACACTAGAATACAGTTGAAAATATTTGCAAGATTTCGAAAGTTCACAACTAAATATACTTAAATAATACTACAGAAACGCATGCGAAATTTTGTTTTGAAGTACTTGAGTTTACTTGTGCGTCACCTCTATCAAAAGAAATATATGTTACGAAGTTAAAAAATATAGTAATGTATAATGCGAAAAACACACTAATGAAAGTAATAAAGAACCGACGCCACCAATAGGTTATAATACGTTACAAACCTGACGCAACGCTATCGACGTTATCGGTACGAAATGAGACGACTAAATGACTCCTTGTACGTTAGTTTCGTATAGCAACTACCAAAGTGGCGAGGGAAGTGGGGACACAAGAGCCGGTGACACAAGCAGCTACGCAGTTAACGATCCAGACAAAGAAATGTATACATCAACAAAAACATTCCTATTCTACGAAGCACTTTCTTTCGAATTACGCAGCAGGAATCTTCCGAATTGCGCAGCACAATTCTTTCTCTACGTCGATATTTACAAATATCGTACAATAATTCGTAGCCCTACTGGCAACATCACAGACACATTTGTCTAACTTATTACTTTAGTTACCTTACTTTATAATCTTAATTTCGTTAAACAAAGCAAGATTGAAACAACAGCATGGAGAAAGTGAAAAATTACTTAAAATTACTGTTCCGCAATGACACAGTATGCAGATGAAGTCTGAAGCGCTTTTTGAGTGCGTATTCGCTTTTAATACTAATATAAAAATAATAAAAGTGGAACGATATTTATTTTTAAGTCCAAAATGTAGTAAGAGAATAGTTTTTTCACGGTTGAAAGTTTGAAGTCCATTGATATTTTCTCTATATCATTTTTATTATCACGACGTAGTACCTGAAGTTTTGACCGATCTAATGATTTTTATTCTTAGAAATATCCTGAATGAACGGGGAATTAAGAAATGTGTAATGAAGGATATAAATAATGGAAATTAATTATGGTGGAGGAATCAACGAAGAAAAGTTATTTTGCTAAATATTATACGAATGAATATTCAAAATGTCGCTCAACGATTACTAAACTATTTAATTAACACTAACCTCACCACCCCTAGTCAAATGACTGGTTTAAATATCTAATTTAAAATTGTACATTTATCGTTATATCTTTTGTTCATTTAGCTTTACGTGAATTTTTATATTCTCCGATTAATTGATTTCTCAACTTTTAAAACCAGTTATTTTACCGGGCCTGGTGAGATTAGTGTCAAAAGCCAGCCTGATATTTTCTTCAATTTCTGATCTTCGGTTGATTTTCAGTATTTTGCCTTCACTTTTCACCAAAAATTAGATGTGACAAACGAAATGCAATGTAAGACCTGCTAACGTTTAGGTCATGTTGCTTCTAATTGCAACGGACTGTCGCAGCGTTAAATTCAACGATGAATTGCTATCCAGATGCAAGTATTGATCCAGATTTCTGTATCGAAGAAAGCAAGGATAACACAAATCAACCTTGTTGCGTTTCGTGTAAAAGTTTTGGTCATCCTGTTCACATCAAGATTGCTCTCTCAACGCTTATTGTCAGAGTTAAAAAGGCAATGGCAAAAGAGAATGTGGAATATTAACGAAGAGCGAAACAAATAAATACGATTCGTAAGCATTAGTGTAGTATCGTGGACGAAAGGCCCAAGAAACGTCGAGCTAACTACAGACAATGTCGCGAGAGCCGAGGCGCTGTCGGTTCCATCAACGCATTACCGGGTCCTTCAGGTAAATAGGTAAATAGCCGAAAAGACCTTCGTGACCCTGGCTACGAGCGTCTGTAAAACACGTGTGCGGTGGGCCCAGCAATAGACAATAGAGCGCTACAACGGCCCGAGAGACAGTCGAAAAGCAGAGAGTGCGAGTCGAGGAGCAGAGTGCGAGTTGAGCGGAGACGGAGGGTGCGAGTGGCGTTGCCGAGAGAGTGTGGATTGCGCTGTTTTCTGTACGTTTGGTGTGAATAGTTCAGGTTGAACAACAATCGTCTTTTTCTGTCTGATTAACATCTCTATTGTCCACTCTTTGTAAACACATTATATCACGATATTACATTTTTTGGGGGCTCAGCCGGGATTGGACAAGACAGAAAACGAAACGGTTTAACAGAGCTATTCGAGCTAGTTGTGAATTTACCGGTACGCGGTGTGGTAAAAAACGATATCGTTGACTGCTTAAGTTCGTGTAGTGTGAAAAATGGCAAACGTCGGGGACGAACGATTGTCGGGTGAAGAGGGGTCGACGCTGGAGGAGCTGAGGAGTAAGCTCGCGCGAATGAACCTCCCTATATCGGGTGCGAGGTCAGTGCTGATTGCAAGGCTGAATCGGGCGTGTAGGGCTGGACAATCGTATCGTAAGGGATCGACGGGCGGTGAAGAGCTAACCGGTCAACGAGATTTAGAAAACGTACAGAGAGCTGAGCGTGATTGTAACGAAGATGAAGATGTTGAGAAAATGAATACGAAGGAGTTGAAGGAGTGCCTCGCTAGTTTGGGTTTAAAAACGACGGGAAGAAAAGTAGAATTACGCGCACGGCTACAAGCGGCCATGGATGGCAACGACATATCGTTGGAAGAAGAAAGCGACGACGAAAGTGAGGATGAAGATGACAAGAAAAACACAAGAGGATATAAGAGAGATACGCGAAGGGTGTATCAGGACCGTGATGAATATTGTCGAAGGGCATGCGTTGGTTCGACACTGAGTTTTAGAGACGTCGAAGATGCATTAGAGTCGTTTAGTGGCGACAAAGGTGAAAATGTCGAACGATGGTTCGAGGCGTTCGAGGAAGTCGCTGATACGTGCATGTGGTCGGATGGGCAGAAGGCAGTCTACGCCAGGAAGCTGCTGAAGGGATCAGCGAAAATATTCGCGAGTTTCGAGTGTCATGCCAGAACTTGGCATGAGTTGAAGAGGGGGCTAGTGAAAGAATTTTCGAGGAAAGTCAACAGTGGGCAAGTTCATCAGAAACTTGAAGAAACGAAAAAGGAGAGTGATGAAGCATGTTTGGCTTACATGTACCGTATGCTCGAAATAGCCAGCCATGTGGACATGGAGGAGGAAGCAAAGGTGGAATACATAGTGGATGGAATAATAGACGACGAGAACAATAAGGCTATATTATACGGCGCGACGTCAATCAAAGAGTGAGGAAGAGGTTAGTGATGTACGAAGAGCAGAAGAGTCGCAAAGCAAAGTCGATTGTGAAGCCGGCTAAAACCCAGAAGAACGGGAAGCCCAGTCAATCTGTAGACGCAATGAAGAAAAGAAGATGCTTCATTTGCGGTAGTGAGGATCATCTAAGGGTTAAGTGTCCGGAGAGGGGAGAAGGTGTTATGTGTTTCAAGTGCAGCGGATTTGGACATATTGCAGCGAGGTGTACGGCACGACCGAAAGAGACTTGCGCAGTGTCAAGATCCGAAAAGGGAAAGTACTTGAAGGACGTGTCGATAGATGGCTGCAGGTTTGTCTCGTTAGTGGATACAGGTAGTGACCTTACGTTCATACGAGCGGATGAGTATGCGAGGTTAGGATCACCACCTCTGGGAAACTGCAAACTTAGGTTTGATGGTTTTGGTTCCGCTGGCAATAGTACCTGGGGCGAGTTTACAAGGGTAATGACGGTCGACGGGTACGACTTTACTGTCACCCTGCATGTTGTCTCGAATAAGGTAATGACAAGACACAGTCTACTCTTAGGTACCGATTTTTTAGACCAGGTAGAGTTGCGAGTCAAACGGCGCGAGGTGACATTTTTACGACTCGACGATCAGACCGACGGTCACGAGGACGCGCCGGATGTACTGAGGGTAAACGCGATAGAACAATCCGACGAGATCGACTTGTCGCATGTACGAGAACCTCATTACCGTGAAGCCATTCGGGATATTATTAAAGGGTATAGGCCGGAGAAGAAGAGAGACGTCGGAATAACCGCAAAGATAGTTCTGAAAAGCGACAAACCGGTAGCGCGAAGACCGCGAAGACTGGCGCCGAGGGGGAACGGGCAGCATGTCGACCAGGTTCAGAAATACCTGAATTCCACCGTAAACAGAAGCACAGGGAAGACTCCTTTCCAGCTACTGGTCGGGGTCGAAATGCAAGTCAGGGAAGAGGCGAAGATTAGAAAGCTGATCGACGAAGAGTGGGCCGCGAGGTTTGAAGAACAACGTCGCGAGCTACGTGAGGACGCGAAGAAGAAGATCGCCGCAACTCAAGAGGAGAATCGTCGAAGTTACAAGAAAAGAAAAAAGTGTGCGAAGCAGTACCGAAGGAAGGATCCGCACACACCTCGATTTTATGAAACCTTGGGTCCTAAACGCCGAAAGTGACGCATCCGACGATAGCGAGAGCGAACATAACATCTGAGGGCAGATGTTATTGCAGGATGGCCGAGTGTAGTATCGTGGACGAAAGGCCCAAGAAACGTCGAGCTAACTACAGACAATGTCGCGAGAGCCGAGGCGCTGTCGGCTCCATCAACGCATTACCGGGTCCTTCAGGTAAATAGGTAAATAGCCGAAAAGACCTTCGTGACCCTGGCTACGAGCGTCTGTAAAACACGTGTGCGGTGGGCCCAGCAATAGACAATAGAGCGCTACAACGGCCCGAGAGGCAGTCGAAAAGCAGAGAGTGCGAGTCGAGGAGCAGAGTGCGAGTTGAGCGGAGACGGAGGTTGCGAGTGGCGTTGCCGAGAGAGTGTGGATTGCGCTGTTTTCTGTACGTTTGGTGTGCATAGTTCAGGTTGAACAACAATCGTCTTTTTCTGTCTGATTAACATCTCTATTGTCCACTCTTTGTAAACACATTATATCACGATATTACATTAGTAGCGGAGTAAAACGAACTAAAATAAAGTTCGCAATAGTTAGAATCAGAATCGCCAAGAATACTAGTTTCTTTATTACTTCTGTTTATGCAACTTGTTCAGCAAAGACCGAGTTTACCAATGAATTAGACGTACTTGTATAATTTATATCATATATATTATTATAGATATTATTTCTATTATTATATATATATATTATATATCTTTTTAAATAATTGTTATTTTATTGCAGGAGATCTCAATTTCGAACATATGGAATTTGGCAATTTGCGTAACAATAATCGTAGAGTTTTTTTTATTTAATTTTGTTGTTCTCCTCGGTTCTATATGAACCGAAACGGATGTTATATTTCGAGATATTAATATAATATACATAGTTTTTGTATTGTTTTATATTTGGCTTTTTCTATCCGATTGAGTTTCTGTTCCCTTCGCGTATCCTACGATATTTAGCTTTTCATGAGTGAAACTGTTCGAAAGAAGAAGATATCTGAAGAGATACAAACGCGAAGAAATGAGGAGTCAACGAATGAATGCATGACAGCCAGAAACAGTTGCAGCTTCAACTTCATAGATCCTATATCGCATTTTGTTCCAAAACCACATCATTCATAGATCTTGTTATCATCGATTCAAGAATGAATATTTTAGATTTAATAGATAATAGCTTTGTTAGTATCTCTAGATAAAACAGTGATCATCTGGCGCTGTGATGCAGGATTTTCTTTAATGCAGGTTATAATATTCTCCTTGATAATGAATCTGTTGATTCTAACACGAGATATGAATTTTCATAAATTCATAAATTTTCAGAAATTCAATTCGGAAATTCTTTCGAGACTTTATCTATCGAAACAAAAACTGTTTATACCAAACAGGCGACATTTATCTCTCGATGATGTGTGTACATCAGGAAATCTGTCCTGGAATTGATAAAGTTACTTCCAAGATTTTTAATAATGCGAATCAAACAGGTAGATACATCGATTCCTATACATTGCATCCCAAAAGTTAAAAAGTAATTGCCTTATATTATTACATAGATTTCGACGTTTAAATAGCATCCATGCTCATAATACTCATTCTGAGTTTCACAAACTTTTTATTCGAACTTAAAAGACAGTGTGTGTTCTTGCGTTGTTACTAGGGCTCAAGGCATCCAACGTTTTATTTTTTATCTCGTTATCTCGGAGTACATATCTCCACTCTTGAAGCTTTATATTTTGTTATCTCGGAGTGTATCTTCATATTTCTTCAACGTTTGTGCTAACGTTGTATTCTGTAAAATTAAAAAATTACAGAAAGAGACATAACGAAAGAGCTACGTAACCCAAAGAGAAGAATGGAAAAACGTTTGGACTACAATGAAAGATCGTTAGAACATTCGTTATAGCGTAAGTATCCCATAGCATTTCTTGATCCCTTTCGTTTTATATTCGACTCTTTTCGAATTATAATTGATTAATTATTATCAAAACTAATTATTAAAAATTGTTGTTAAAATTATTATATTATTTTATTGGATTATATTTAATAATTATAATTCACTTAATTATATTTCAGTAAAATAATGTAAAACAAAAAATGTCGTGCATCTACTATTTCCTCATAAAATGAAAGTAACTTTTGGAACAACCTAATAATTTAGCTAACTTTTAACTGTTATAACTTTTGAGTTGAGATGTTTAGGGCAGGTCTTTCTAAACTATGGTAACATAATGTTGTTATATCTATATTTAGAGGTAGGATCGCCTTAGTTATTACTTTATTATTCGGATGGAAAACACCACATTTCTCGGAGTCGAAAAACCTTTATTGCACACACTTGGAAGGGACACGAACGAATGAACGAAAAGGATGTCTTAAACTATCGATCTGGTCTATCGGCCGTGTCTAGTAACATCTTCTAGTTATTCCCTTTTGTAACTAGCCGTCAGCATATAGATGGCGAGCGAGAACATACGTTGTCATTTTCAACACATAATTATGGGACCCTGAAAATTTTTGCGATTGTCACACGTCAGTGAAACAAAAAATGTCAATCATCTGTCATTAAAGAATCAGAAAGAACTGAAAATTATGTTTGGTGTTGTAATATCGGAAAATAAAGATGGAAATTTTTTCCCGATTGCTCACAATTTATTAATATTAAATTGAATATACAAATATAAATTGGACAGAAAACGATATTTATTTAACTTTACAGTTATTTGGTCACTCTCGTCACAACGAATCTAACACACACACACACACTCTCTCTCTCTCTCTAACAACTCTATCAATTCTCTCGACTCTACTCTTCGGTGTCTCGATTAGGGGGGGGGGTGTTAAAATTTTTTTTGGCATTTTTTAGTTGAATGCATAACATCTTAAGAATATTGTGTCAAAATTTCAAGTCGATTGGAGCAAAATTGACGAAGTTACGAGTATTTTTGTACATGGCGGATTTTATTACCTACCCGATCCAAGCGTGCTATTGTTACTTCGCAGACGTTTTTTTCTCCATATAATACCTAATCTTACCTCCAGATCTATTTATAGTACTTAACGACTTAAGTACAAACCTCCTTATACCTGTACTGTATATTTTGTCAGTGTAGAGTAAAAAATTTAGTGTAGGAGTAAATATTCAATTTTCATTAAGTTTTGTGTTAAATTATTACTAAAATGCCTAAAAGTTACTAGATATGATAGACAATCAACTAGTTCGAGATTATATCGACCTAGAAAAATTGCACCTCCGCATAATACGAAGGCACTTTAACAAGTAGCGCGTCAGATAAAAAAATATAAGTGACCGTTGAAGATCAGGTTACGAAAGATCGTGAAAAATATTATAGGATAATTGATTTTTTATTAGTCTTTTCAACAATTGCTACGCTAGTGAAGAGGTAAGCCGATAAAATTCGTTTATGAACGTTTTATACCAGATTTTTTAGTGTTCAAAACTTTAAAGCGTTTTCCCCACAACTCACGTTTTCAAAGTCGGTGCCCTCAATTACTTCAAAACTACTGCACCCATCCTTTTGAAATTTTGAAGACTATTTCTGTATATAATTTGCCAGGTAACGCTACAGAAACTTTTCAAATTTGTTAATTATTTTTATTTTGAAATAACAAATTAGCCGAAAATTTTCGCACAAAATCGCGTTTTTCCCTTCAAAGTGTTCGGAAAAAGTTAACAATTAAAATTTCGAAAAAAACCTTCGCAGCGTTACCCGGGGAAGGCTGTTAGCTAACGAATGAACTTCAACTTTTTGATTTCTGATGCTCCAGCACCAAGTTCTGAGGGGTACTGCAATTATACTTTTTTCCGAGACACGCCCGAATAATTGCTGCCATTGCCGTATTTTTTAATATTTCTCCGTGAAAATTTTACACAATATTCTTCGAATGTCATACTTCAATGTACTATTGATTTTAAAAAAGAAATTTTAACTGTATCGTCAGAAAAAATTCACAAAAACATGCCTTTTTTTGTACGAATTAACCTTAACCCCCCCCCAGCTCTATCAACTCTACTCTTCGACGCCTTGAAAAACGAAACCGTCCTTCTCGTCTAACGTTGTCTATTGTTTTCCTCACACCTATGTAAGAACTAGGTGACTTTAATCACGTTGGCACTCTTAAATGTAAACGAACCACAGAAAGTCGACGTATACGGTTTTTTTCTATTTTCAACCGATCTCTAGTTCAAACTACCTTACGATATTACAGTATCATACATTATAAACATTGGAAAAAGTAACAAAAATTACAATCACTGAATTCCAAGGAATTCCAGGTTAGTTAAATAGGCGATTATAATCCAGTAACATTAAAAAAGAAGGAAAAATACTAAGCTACACGAATAAGTATTTAATCAGTAGATTTGTTATGTCTAATGTACGATTAATGTATTATGTTATGTTAATGTACAATTTTGTAGAAAATATAAAAAGAAAATTCATATACACTATCAAACATACGTTTGTGTACAACTCTAAAACTAAAACGGAGCCTATTATATGTATAAGAAAAAGTTGTTCAGAATGACGATCTTGACAACATATTTCTTGGTCATGGAAACAGGAAGCTAGCTTTTCTATAGCTCCACCATAGTTGCTGATGTTTCCAGTTTTCGACCAAGCAACTTGTTTGTGATAAAAAACTTTTACGCGATAAGCCATATTGGAATAAAAATTACGATGAGTATAGTGGTGGAAGACAAAGACAGACGATATAACGCGTGGTACATGCTCGATATAGCTTAAATTGTTCCATGTTTACGAAGAAAATTCTGACTGAGGTCGGTCTAATGGAATACGCGGATAGGCGACATAGTGGAGATTCCAAGGAAGCAGCATCGTTCATCCAAGGCGGATGCTGCCATTGGAAACGAAAGAAGACGAAGACAATCTACCAGGAGAAGCTGAGAAGATTCGCCATCCGCGAAGCAAAGCGCTCAACGAATTTTGAACTTACGAGAACGAGTAATGCGGGGCGCGCTTGAAATGGCAGCAAACCCCGTTCTCGATCCTTATGCCTTGAAACGTGATAGAAGGAAGAACGAGGTTTACGACGGAAGGAATCTGTGGAAACGATCGACCTTCGATAGTCCTCGAACGAAAATAGTGACGGCTACAACACTAGCAACACATGCTCACTCACCACGATAATACGATGCAATTCCAAAAAATTGACAATTTTTTTATGAAGATGGAAATGCCTAGCTGAAAAGATCCTTTTATCTCGTAATGCGGTTTAATATAAATTGTTTATAAATTTTTGTTAATATAAAAAGTATCGTTGGATGACAGTTAAAGACTGGAAAGTGACAAGTATAATATGCAAATTAAAGAAATTAATAATGATGATTTTTATCTAAAAATGTACAAAAAAGAAGAAAATTATTTTCTGCGTCAAATAAGCAATCAAATGTTCCGGCACAAGAAAATAGCACAGACATGATATCGTTTAGTTTTGATGTACACAATTGGAATTCCCGAAATATACCTTCTAAATGGCTGAAATAATTTATGGAGAAGGGAACTGTAAAATGTTAACATAAAGTAAAAACGAACAAAATTGGGAACAAAAATGAAACGTTAGATTACAAAAATTGACAATTTTTTGTGGAAAATGGAAATGGGGTTTAATGTACATTGTCGGATGACAGTTAAAGAATGAAAACTGACAAGTAAAATATCTAAATTAAAGAAATTAAAGAATGAAAACCTGGCGGGCTCATATTTGCTTAGTTGTACAGTTTTCAGATTTTTAACACCTTCAGAGGCTCTCCATCTGATTACGTAAATCTCGAACTCGCGACTTGAGTCAAATAATCTTCCATGTTTATCTTGTAATCATCAGAGAATTCTTTTCCGTGCCTTTATTAGAAATTTCTTCACCCAAAAAGTTCATCCAAGAGAAGAGCCAAAACCAAATAGAGCTTATTCAAAGTAGGTTATTCAAAGTTTTCTTTCGCTTAGTTTGCATTTTTTTTACAAGTTTTTAGGATCATTTCCAGGTGGCGAGATAGAATTTTATAATTTTGTTTTGCCTATTTTCCGATCAATACAATGACGAATCTGGAGCGTTTCGTAAAATATCATTTAGACCAAAGTCACTATGAAATCAGGTATTTTATTAGAAGAACGTTACGTTCTCATAAAGCACGTTCATCCCTGGAATACTAATGTGGTATTATAGAAGCGCAAAACAAATTCTTCTGATGTATTATAATGTTCTTTCAGTACTAGCATCGCCTGTAGGTGATCGTCTTCTCTTTTTAGCAATTTACAGCTACTGAGAAATAATCTCTATGTAATTACTGATTTTTAATATACCATATCTTGTATTTATGATAATTAAACGTACTATGCGTTTATTATAATTTATGAAAAGTAGTTCTTACCTTAATTTATCTGTGCCTCTGAGCACAAAAGCATGGATTTTACGTTTAAGCGGCTCACAAACAGAATTCAAAGATCATCTAATAAAATTAGAAAATACAACTTTCTATTTAATCAAATTCTAACACGAAAGGAAATATTTGAATCTTAGTATAACATGTAAGATTGATACTTATTGCATTTATTTAAATTTATTTAATTAATAACATTCTATAGTTGTCTTAAATTAATATAAGTGCAAAGTTAAAAACATTCAATGCATATTGGTAAATTGAACTTTATATTTCAGTGGAATAACTTTTCTCCCCCTATTAAAATTATTAATTATTAGTATTTTTTATGAGCATAGCTAACATAAACTGTTTGCAGAAATAAAAAGTAAGAAGCGATTCAAGTAATTTGTTAAAAGAGTGTCTGTCGTTAAAACTATCAAACGAAGCAACAAAAGTAAAGAGAAAGGACTTAGAACTGGATGTTATTGCTTAACCTTGCTGCGATCTTCAGGTTTTTGTCCTTACTCCTTTTTTTTTCAACTTTGCTGACTTTAACTTGCTTTGAAAGTATCTAACAACATTGTTACGCATATGCTTGTTTGCGTTCTCTTAGCATTATACCTTTGACAAAAGACTATCGAAATATTTACATATAAAGTCTTTGGTTCTTTTTTATCCAGTAATGTTAAGACACAAGTTAACGATGGAAATCAATCATAGAAGGGAAATATTTCGAAACCTTGACTGACAGCAAAGTCGAATAGAAAGATAAATAAATATAAAATTACGCTATGACAGCTTTGTTCTTGTTCGAAATTATAATAATTAACCAATAAGGTTTCTGAAACATGCTGGGCATATCGGCAGTGGATGCTTATGGTCTACATTCCAAAATTTAGGAACGCGTTGATACAAAATTATATTACACGATGTATACACTAGATGTTACATATGTAAATAAAAGAGAAAATAACAGTTCGAAAAAGTTTGTTTGCAAACGACACTATCGTCATATATGCACAATTTGTTCTAAATAAATAACTTTAATAGAATGTACCGGATATTTGGACTAACAGACGCCAACGATACAATTACGATTATTCTGTATTTTCGACTTCTTTTTCGCGTAGAATCACCCCCTTCCGCTTGTACCACCAAGTTACCAACCACCCTGTATATACTGTACAAAAGATATACAGCGCGGAGGATGCCATAATGTGGTAGTAACAATCTTTCGTGGGTGAAAAGATTTCAAAGATTTTAAGGTCGTCTGCATTTTTGCTAATTATTTGCTCTACTTTTTTTTATGTCTAGTATATCAGAGCGTGTTGGGACGATTTCAACGACACCTAATACAAGGTAGTTCGAGGGTAAATAAAAATGTAGGCAACAAATTTTACGTCGTAATAAGTGTGCGAAGTAGAAGAAATAGGTTTCTGTTTATATCGATGGAACGTCGGAATCCGTATATTTTTATCACCTTGGATTACTTGTAGCGCGTGTTGGCAGGAGACATAGTAAAAACTGTAAATAACGATCGACATTGCTAAAACATTTTACTATGAAAGTGGAATTTTCATTTTCTGAGTAAGTATGTAGATATGCTGCATGTGTATGAAAAGACTCAGCAGAATCTAGTAACGTCACAAGCACTGTATGCTGAACCCTATCCAGATTGCGCCCACCCTTCATGCTGTATGTGTCATATGTAAAAAATTAAGAAACACTGAATGCTTAAATACACGAAATCCTAGACGTCGTTTAGAAAATTAGGACAGAAATGAGAAAGAAAATTATTTTGTAAATTGTACATTGTAATGCGTACGAATGATAAGTTTTCCTCCATTTGATCTTATTTAAATTTTAATAATCATTCTTCTCTTCCGCCAAAATGGTCATGTTCCAAGTTGTTTGAAATACTGAAAATGTCACATTAAAATAATCGACTAATTATTTAGATAACAGGTGCAATTTGTGATACTTTGAATGCTGGTACGTAACTTTTTTGGAATATGTTAAAAAGAATCTTTTCTTTCTACATGCAATATAATATACATTTCTGCAATTATAGAATCTGAAAGCAGCTGCGACTTCTCGCGATTTGCTTAGTTTTATAGACCGAAAGTCATAAAGACGCTCGCTTTGAAACCTGACGCTTTTTCTCATTAAAATTATGTAATGACCCAGTTATTGACCTTTATGTCCCAATTCATGCAAAATACATCGTGTCATAAGTAGATCCTATTTTTGAGAAACAATTTTATTTCGACCAGGTATCAGCTTTCTGTTTTTAGATTACTATATTATTATCCTTGCACTATTATCCTAACGTTTAAAGTGAAACGTAAACCACGATAAATTTCTTTTACGTCAATACTGTTTCGCCGGGAGGAACAAAAATTGTGAGAATTTTCGTAGGTCGTTTTATGACACGCACGTTCAGAGACAAGATGTTAACTTTCAAGCCACGATCTTGCCATTCAGAATGATCTCTTTCAACAATAGAATAGTTATCTGCAATATCATTTTGAGATATTCAAAGTTAGTTAGAATTTCTTTTCGTTTATAGAATCGCGATATTTACGAGTATGCTATAAAACCGATGCTACACAAACTTCATTTTTAATATAGAATAAAATGACACCGAAAAGAACGATTATTTTATTTCCATTAAAAGCGGACAATGCTTTAAAAAAGTGATATTGGACGCTCTTTTTCCAAATATCGGGTTTCCCCATTACATTATAATGTTACAGCAATGAAAGTAATTACGTATGGTTACTCTAATTAATATTCCGTCACGCCTTAAAACAGAATAACTTTTTTAAAATTACGGTAACGACATAGTTTCACTGTTGATATAACTATTATGTACTTGAACTGGGGTGATCGCTCAAGTAACTGGCGTTTCCCCGAGCTGTCTCCACCCATTCTCGTCTGGTTAGTTTGTGTTCTAGCCCGTTACGTTCTTCCCTTTCATCGGCCAAAAAAAGAACTACTACTACTACTACTACTACTACTACTACTACAAATACTAAAAGCGAGCATAGTGACAAAGTAGTAACAAGTATGACTTCCCATGCCCTGGATGATCCAGAGGTTGAGGAGTCATTGATAGTTGTCCTCTTCTATGGCAGTTTGCCGGGTCTCTTCGGCTCATAGCCTCTTCTTCCTTCGGGCGCAATGCCCGCTGAAACTTACATCTAAGCTCGAGACTTTCTAAATAGCAAACCAAAAAATAAAGTACAAAGGTGAAATAAAAAGATAAATCGCGGAAGCTGATCCAAGTACTCATGGATGAACAACGATCATATAGCGATCGCTGTCTGTTCGCACGTGCATGCTCGAGCAATATTAACGTTCGTTTCGAAAACCACTCGCGATCACGATCACGAAATTCGAAAAATCGACGGGCAAAGGCAGAGACGATGACATGTTTCATTCGCGCCAGTTCTACCGACGATTATTCGAATGAAATTCTCTGAAATAGATTGGTCACTCGAAAACGCGTCTACCCGACCACAGGTCCACCTCCACTGATTAAACTTGAAAATCCTGATCTGAGAAGATGATTAGTTTGTGTAATTTTTATTTAACGGACTAACGCTCTTTCATTTTGTATTTTACTACTTCGATTCTGATTAACTCTACTTTATTAATTTAATAGTAACTAAGTAACACTACTGTATTAATTTAATAAACCAGAACAAAATTTTAATATTGCAGAGAAGGTAGCGAAAAAGACTGAGACTCGATCAAATGGAATAACTGACTCTAAATATATTACTAAGAAAGAAATAATCTCAGATAATCTCTTTATCAAAGCACATAATCGAAAATGCAGAAGCAGTGTTCAAAATTATTGCTTTAATTAACTGATATTTTAAATTCTAGGAGAAGTAAAATAAACGAACGCGACTTATTCCCTTAACCTACGATTTATGTCTGAGAATGCCCGTAATATTTACGTTTGTTCCGATCATCGTACTACGGGCTATGCCCGTAATATTTACGTTTGGTTCGATCATCGCACTACGGGCTATGCCCGTAGTTGTAGGTTAAGGGGTTAATATTGTCACGATTAATTCATTGCTAAAGATCAAGTATATTCGTGTAGATATTTGCCATTTGCAAATATTCATACGGAATATTAACATGCATATTTATAAATAACGCGAATATATTCTCAAGTGTATATGTTTAACTTAATTATTAAAAAACTAATTATTATCATCGCGCTGTGCAAGAAGACCTATCTTAAACTAATAAATTTGAAAAAAAGAGCGTTACTACTCACGGGTATAAAAGATACCCGCGTTCACTATGCTCGCAAAGAATTCTACGTAATACAACCAGTCACCCGTGCCGATTCGGGTCTTTTATCCTACGGCATAATTGAGTGACCAGAAGAACAGAAATGCATGCGACTCACCGTTCGAAGCAGACAAACAGAGAACGTTACCGTGGATGCTGCGCTATCCCAGCGAATTTCATCCGGGAGACTAACATCAGACAGGAACCGTTGAAAGGCTAATAATAGAAATGCAGACTGCGAAAAATCTGTTACGAAACAAAACAGGATGAGTGATCGCTGACTATTTGAAAAGTTGGAGATAATGAAAAATGAAGGTTTATTAACTTTAGTAACTTTAGCAATAATAAAGATTGAAATTCTAATAAAATTTGATAAGTATAAAAACTGAGACTCTAATATGAATGTGTAAAATCTAAAATAATCTGTAGTATGTTAGTCATTTGTTTTATAACTCGGTATTAAGACTTTAACTCTTATTTTATTTTAACGAAAAAATAACCTCAGAAAATGCTATCCTCCTAAATTTTCAGTCAAATTGTATTTCTGCATTGATAGTGATCAAAGAAAAATATACAGAATAGACATAACTGAAAGTAAGTATGTAAAAATACTTACATACTTGGCTTTTGTGCCACTGTTAGAACACTCCTGAAGAAGATGACGAAGTTGAAGTAGTGATATGTCTATAACAAAACATAAGATATTAAAATCGGTAACACATAATAACAAACGTGAAACTTTAGCAACAATAAAGACTAAACTCTAATAAATATGTAAATTGGAACTCTAATATAAAAGTTTGAGAACAACATATTCAGTGATTTTTGATGCGTATCAGCCAGTTTTATTGTACTTTAATGTTAAGATTTTAAGACTTTATTTCAATTAAAGAGGGCATTTACAGTTTTCTAAATTATCAATCATTTTTATTGTATAATAAATTTATTGTATAAGAGAACAAACTGAAATACAATATTTAAAACTACTTACATTCTTGAGCTCCTGCAGAAGCTTTGTCCTCTTGAGAGATGCACTGACTCTAATACCGAAAAAGAATATTCAAAAGAATATGAAATAGGATCACATTACCGTGAGCGTTAAAATTATAATCGGCGAACAAGAACTCTAACGTCGCGTACAAAATTATGTCATAAAATTTTATTATTTTCGCGCGTGATTATTTAATTGGATTAAATTATTAGAGTAATAAAAGACCGACGCCACCAATAGGTTATAATACGTTACAAACCTGACGCAACGCTATCGACGTTATCGGTACGAAATGAGACGACTAAATGACTCCTTGTACGTTAGTTTCGCATAGCAACTACCAAAGTGGCGAGGGAAGTGGGGACACAAGAGCCGGTGGCACAAGCAGCTACGCAGTTAACGATCTAGACAAAGAAATGTATACATCAACAAAAACATTCCTATTCTACGAAGCACTTTCTTTCGAATTACGCAGCAGGAATCTTTCGAATTGCGCAGCACAATTCTTTCTCTACGTCGATATTTACAAATATCGTACAATAATTCGTAGCCCTACTGGCAACATCACAGACACATTTGTCTAACTTATTACTTTAGTTACCTTACTTTATAATCTTAATTTCGTTAAACAAAGCAAGATTGAAACAACAGCATGGAGAAAGTGAAAAATTACTTAAAATTACTGTTCCGCAATGACACAGTATGCAGATGAAGTCTTAAGCGCTTTTTGAGTGCGTATTCGCTTTTAATACTAATATAAAAATAATAAAAGTGGAACGATATTTATTTTTAAGTCCAAAATGTAGTAAGAGAATAATTTTTTCACGGTTGAAAATTTGAAGTCCATAGATATTTTCTCTATATCATTTTTATTATCACGACGTAGTACCTGAAGTTTTGACCGATCTAATGATTTTTATTCTTAGAAATATCCTGAATGAACGGGGAATTAAGAAATGTGTAATGAAGGATATAAATAATGGAAATTAATTATGGTGGAGGAATCAACGAAGAAAAGTTATTTTGCTAATTATTATACGAATGAATATTCAAAATGTCGCTCAACGACTACTAAACTATTTAATTAACACTAACCTCACCACCCCTAGTCAAATGACTGGTTTAAATATCTAATTTAAAATTGTACATTTATCGTTATATCTTTTGTTCATTTAGCTTTACGTGAATTTTTATATTCTCCGATTAATTGATTTCTCAACTTTTAAAACCAGTTATTTGACCGGGCCTGGTGAGATTAGTGTCAAAAGCCAGCCTGATATTTTCTTCAATTTCTGATCTTCGGTTGATTTTCAGTATTTTGCCTTCACTTTTCACCAAAAATTAGATGTGACAAACGAAATGCAATGTAAGACCTGCTAACGTTTAGGTCATGTTGCTTCTAATTGCAACGGACTGTCGCAACGTTAAATTCAACGATGAATTACGATCCAGATGCAAGTATTGATCCAGATTTCTGTATCGAAGAAAGTAAGGATAACACAAATCAACCTTGTTGCGTTTCGTGTAAAAATTCTGATCATCCTGTTCATATCAAGATTACTCTCAACGCTTATTGTTAGTGCTAAAAAGGCGATGAGAAAAGAGAATTTGGAATATTAACGAAAAGCGAAACAAATAAACAACAATAAGTAACAAGAAACAAATAACTTAAAAATTACTTGCAGTAAAATTCCGTCGAATAGTAAACTAGATAATTGTCCTAACCTCTGTATTCCCTTATTTCATCGCGATATATCTGATGGCTAAATATGAAAAGAGATTCCGCGAGTCAAAACGCGCCATAACTGACGCGACGATATTAGCGTATATAGCGATATCAGCGGTAGCGTTCGACTTTGTTGTCGTATTTCACCTTGTCATTATGAACAAACAGCACACTGAGGAACGTGTAATGTAAGATATTCGCGCGTTGCGGGAAATGCATAAGCGATAATGAGCTTTGTAGAAATAATGAATTAATTAATATTCACTAAATACTAACACGCACGTGCACTTTCCGGGAACGCTTCACTATCCGCCGTAGATATTGCAGGTTCGAGCGGCCATGCGAGTAAGATTCGTTTCTTTAATTATAGCGGAGTTATTATAACACTCGCGATGACGTTATTTTGTGAAGCGGTAATACGCGTAATAAATTTACTATTAAGACGCGCACGTGTGTAGAACTGACGCCATTTACGTGATGGGTAACGTTAGGACGCATGCGCTAGCGGGTCGCGACGAACATATGTGGTGGTTCGCCTCGTCGATGCGGCATCGTTTAAGAGTATGTACGGTCGGCTCGGTGTAAGTTCCTATTATGAAGGAATAAAGTCGGGTCGATATGATCTCCAGGACTGAGCTGAAAGGGTTCATACAAGCCTTGGCGGGTGCAGCGCAGATGTTAAATGTTTCAGTCAAAAAATTTCAGTTGGATAAAGATAAGGATGAGGGGATTAGGGAGATAGGAAATTTGATTAAAGGCATCCTGTCTTCCTTGGAACAATGTGGAGAGCAGAAGGCTAGAAGGAGAAAGAGAAGAAGAGAGCCTATTGAGATAGAAAGAAGGGTAGACAGGACAGAAAGAATGAAAGAAGCGATGATGACTAAAGGCGGATAGCCTAAAAGGAAAGTGGTATCGCCGGCTGAAACAATGAGAGTAGTGGAACTTAAGAGGCCCCGAAGAGGAGAGGCCACATACGCCGAGGCGTGTGGGAGGAAAATCAGGAAGGTAAGGAGTGAACAGGATTATAGTGAGGATTCTGAAGGTTGGATGAGGATAGAAAGAAGGAAAAGGGAGAGGAGGGCTCCCTTAGAGCAAGCTATCCCTATGGTGCGTCCGGGTAACAACCGGCAGGTTGTTATCGAAGAGAGAGGCGTACCAAGGAATAGGAGATGGAAGGAAGCCATTCTAGATAAAGTTGAAGAAGACTGTGAATGGCTTCAAGTTTATAGGAAAATAATGGCGGCTAGGAGCACCTTGGAAGGAGCTATGGGGGTGCGTAAAACGAGAGCCGGCCATATATTCATTGAATTCGACAGGTCGGTGGCGGTGAACGAGGTGGCGGTCAAGTTAAGAGCCGCTCTGAGTGACAATACGGAGGTGGCTGCTCTCGTCAACAGAGCAACCTTACAGACCAGGAATATCGATCCCTTTACCAGCAAGGAGAAGGTCGACGCTTCCGATTACGCCATAGGAGCGGTACTTGAACAGCGCGTCAACGATACTTGGCAACCCCTAGGTTTCATGACGAAATCGCTATCCCCCGCGCAACGAAAGTAGAACGCATACGATCGAGAATTACTCGCGATGTACACCGCGGTGAAACGATTCAGGCACGCTGTCGAAGGGAGAGATTTCGCGATTTATACTGATCACAAACCCCTACGCGTACGTATACGCGTATATAAACGTATACGCGTTTGATCAAAATCCCGACAAGTGTTCGCCGAGACAGTTTGGACACTTAGACTACGTAGGACAATTTACGACCGATATCCGACACATTAAAGGGGTAGACAATAACGTAACCGATACTCTACCACGAATAGAAGCGATCGGGAAATCCGTCCATCAGATCATTTCCCGATCAGGATGTCGGAATTTATTGCGATCTCACGAACGAAACCTCGCGACCGTACGTACCGGGACCGTTACGTCGCGCCGTATTTCAGTCGTTACATAGACTTTCCCATCCGGGAATACGCGCTACGCAAAAATTGGTGACAACACGTTTCGTCTGGCCGTCCATTAATAAAGGTTGTCGAACTTGGGCGCGACAGTGTATACCATGTTAACGCTGCAAAGTCACCAGGCACGTATCCTAGCATGTCGGAACGTTCAAAACGTTAGAAGGCCGGTTCCAACACATACACTAGACATTATCGTCATGCCATATTCACAAGGTTATGGATATTATCCAAAGTGTATCGATCGTTTCTCGCGTTGGCCCGAAGCCACTCCCATCGTCGATATGGAAGCGCCAACCGTTGCTTCGGCCGTCCTTTCCACTTGGATAGCTCGGATGGTAGAGCGCCTACACAGACAATTAAAAGCGGCGATAAAGTGTCTCGACACGAGCAACTGGATCGACATTTTACCCATTATATTATTAAGCATTCGAACCGCGATAAAGGAGGACTTAAACACAACGGCAGCCGAAATGATTTACGGCACCGGCATACGATTGCCGGCGAATTTTTTCATAGCAACCGAGCAGCAGGCCAACTCGGAGTACGCGAACCGGCTTAAAGAAGGGATGGGGAAGGTCAGGCCGCATCCGGTCACGCATCATGGCGAAAAGAAAATTTTCGTTTTCTTAGAATTATAAACCGTATGTTTTCTTATGTCATGACGCGATAGGGGGCCCTTTCCAGCCGCCGTATGACGGAACGTTTGAAGTCATAAAAAGAGGCAAAAAAATTACACCGCCGAAATTAATAATCGCGACGTAACGGTTTCCACAGACCGTCTAAAACCGGCGTTTGTAGTATAAGGAAAAATCGCCGTATCTCTTGACATACTAATTCCGGTAGATCAGGCGAACGCGAACGACGAAAACAGCGCAAGCAGCGATCGAATCGCGGAAGAAAACTCCAGGAATAGGTATGTTGCGCGGTCCGGACGTAGGGTCCGCTTTATCGATCAGTTCCCGGCAGGTTTCGGTTAGACGTCGTAAATTGTCGGATCGAGTGTATCGATAATTAAAAAAAAAAAAAGAAAATAACGATGACAAATAGAAACTCTGTAAATATTTCAAAAGTTTAACTTAATAAAAACGTTATCACTGGTAGGGGGTGATGTAGCGGCACATGAGTCAGAACACAATTTAAATGATGTTGTTGTTTTGCCTCGGAGTATCAAGACCGTTAGGTTCCAAGTAATGTAAGAACAAATAATATCCGGGCAAAACAATGTCGCCGCTTCGTGCAACCGTCAAACGTAGAAGACTTCGATTTTCCGGTTCTCTCCCGATCAGCATAAATAAACGGACGCAACCGAAAAGAATTTAATTATCTAGAGTTATCAACCAGTTATCTATCGAATATTTATTAGCGATCTTACTTTGCGACTTATACACTGTACGGGCGTCTTAGCGATTATGGTTTGCATACATATTTATTCAATTATTTTAAATATATTTGACAATTTCAACAACGTGCAATCTCGTCTAATACATTTCACGATCAAACATTGTCTACAAAAGTCATCTACAACAATATTTCTGAAGTGCGATCGACAATACACATAAAAGAAATGCCAA
>NW_022883337.1:0-19392 GCF_011952255.1 Bombus vosnesenskii | reverse complement strand
GAGTACGCGGGAAACCCGTAATGAATGATTCTTTGAAATTTCCGAGAACAGAAATCAATTGATCTTTATCGTTACCAATCACATTGGTGTCGACCTAGTTAATGTCGACCGCAACCTTTGCGACGTTACTACAAACGTTAACCACCTTGCTCTTGTAAATATCAACGCTGTTTCGCGTAATGTTTACGTCAAAACCTTGGCTTAAAATTTCACGACCAATCATGATAAAACCGTTAATACCTACGGTGGACAGAATCTGAGACGTACTTTTAACACAAGTGGTGTTTCTATTCTCGCAGTGGGCACATTGCCTTTTTGCCGGAAAATTTGCCAGGACTCTTAATTAACGAACATTCGGCTCAGAATCGAAATAGAATGGGAAACGACTCACCCGCTGACTTAATCTACCTGTGGGTCGTTTACCACGCAGGCATCGACACGATGCTCGTCCTCGGGACGGCGTTTCCCTTCTCGCAGCAGCGGGCAATGCGGTGCGGTGTGTCCCTGCTTATGGCATTTGAAGCACGATGTTTTTGGCGATGCGGCCGGTCGGCTTTCCTCCAGGCGTCGGGGGTCCTTCTTCGATTCCAACCTCATCCTTTTGCGGCATTCAGATATCGTATGTCCGTAAATACCGCAGTGGCGGCACTTGTCCCGGGTGGCGGGTGACCTGATTTGTTTATTTCCGGGGCCCGATGATGACCTCCGTGGCGGAGACGTCCGCCTCTCCTCGTAGAGGAAAGGCTTCATTTCTCTTTGGAATTGTTTCACCGACTTGATATCACTCGTGAGAGCTAGTCGTCTAAAGCGTCGATCGCGCGAGCCCATTAGATAGAGAACGGTGGCGGTGGCTACTTCCTCCATTGTTGAATTTCGCCACTTCGAATACAGGAGGGAAATAAGACGGTTTCCGTACGCCCCTGATGATTCGTTCTCCCGCTGTAGTTCCTTGGATACCTTGGTTAACGACGAGGCTGCTGTTTCTTGGCCACCGAAGTGCGCGGTGAATTGTTCCTTAAGAGCTGGCCATGTGATCTCTTCGCCATCCATTATTTGCGTAAGCCAATACGCTGCCGGACCCTCTAGGGCGCGGTTCAAAGCAGAATATAGCGCGCTGTTCTTCAGACAGTTGTCTTTCATAAGCAGGCTAGCGGCTGAGCACCAGGCGGCTGGATCTGCGTTCGCGGTTTCGGGGTTAAAGCGCGGTAACGTTATCCTTCTTACCATGTGTCCCTTCTTCTTCTTTGTTAGCGACCGGATTAGTTCACGTACGATGCTCTTATGATCCCGCATCGACAACATATGTTCGGATCCCACTTCTGATGTCGAGTCTAAGTCCGAATCTGGGCCCGAGTCGTCCTCGTGGCGGGGGCTTTGGACAGGTAAGGCGTTAATCTTTTTTTGTCGATGAGACCGCAAGAGAGAATGACTTTCCGTCCCGGTGATACCTCAGAGGAAAACTATATTGGGGTGTGTCTAAGGACACGAGGTCATCGGATTCGTCGGGGATATCCTACGTTCGGAAAGTAAGGGAAATTGACGTTGCTGCTAATTGGCCAATCTCCATATCGGTACTTAGAAAAGGATGCTAGCCGCCCTTGAGGGAAGGTTGCTAGTGGGAGACGTCGTTCGTGGAAAAATAGGTCTCTCCTGTCTTCCTGTAACTGGGACTGTTAGGGAAGTGATACATTTACACTGTACATGAGAGTGTGTGTGTAAGGGTTAGAGGGCGTCAAGGTCTTAGTGGAGACAAAAGACTGTTGCCAGATGTTAGAAGAATCTAGGATAGTCGGTTGGCGACTAGCGTGCGTGCAAGACGTTCTTCAAAGTGTAATATAGATGTATAGTTGTTGTGTGTGAAATATAGTCAATTATTTGTATTTCCAAATCCTCGAATTTCCTAAACATGGTAGCAGAGCGTGGTTACTAGTTTTGCAAGATATTTAGTGCGTGGTTACGATCTTGCGAGTGAGTTTTCAGTAAAGAAAAAAAAAACTTTCAGAGGAAAAAATATACTTCGAGCACGTAGGGACGCTTGAGTAAGAAAAGAAAAAAAAAGAAGAATCAATTAAAATGGAGAGATCGGAAATCATGATACCTATATTCGATGGTGAGGATTATGGAATGTGGAAGCAAAGAATCACGATGTTTCTCAAGTATAAGGAATGCGAGGTTGTTACAACTAGAATGAAGAACGAAAGAGACGATGAAGACTGGGACAAAAAGGATTTGAAGGCGATAAATATAATTTATAGTGCAATATCGAACAGACAATTGGAGTATGTTAGGGAAGGAAAAACGGCGTATGACATAATAAAAAGGTTCGATGAAATGTACTTGAAAGAGTCGACGGTACTGCAGATCGTATGCAGAAGGAGATTGGAAAACATAAGACTGGAGAACTACAGTGATTCAGCATCATTCTTTAACGATTTCGAAAAATTAATAAATGAATTAAAAAGTGCGGGCGCACAAGTAAGTGAGAGGGAAAAGCTGAATTACATGCTGAATACGTTACCCGAAGAATACAGCTACATAGCGGACATAATAGACGCATTGAAAGAAGAGGATCAAACGGTATGTGAAAAATATAATAGAGATAGCAGAGAAGAAAAATAAATCCAATCGAGGAGAAAGGCAAACCAACGCCTTTTCTGCAAAAAAGGAAGGATGCTTCAGATGTGGAAAATTAGGACACTTTGCGAGAGAGTGTCAAAATGGCGTCCAAGCGGGAAGCAGTAACGGCTATTGGCATGGGCCAACACGTGGTCGAAACAGAGGAAGAGGGAACAAAGGCAATACGAGCAGGGGACGTGGAAACTTTCATCGTCAATCAACAACCGGCACGGACGAGCATGGAAACTCAAGAGCAGGCATATGGATAGCAACGGCGCACGCAGCAAACAGCAGTGAGACGAATGAAATAAGTAAGAACGAAATAGTGTGGCTATTAGATAGCGGTTGTACCGATCACATAATTAATGATATAAATTATTTTGATAAATCTATCGACCTAAAAGAACCGGTAAATATATATTTAGGCGATAATGGACCGATAAAAGCGACAAAAGTTGGGAATGTTATAAGTTATTTTGAAGCATTCGGAAAACAAAATAAAATAAATATGAGGAAAGTATTTTACGCGGAAGAAATGTCCGCACATTTGATTAGTTTAGGTAAACTAACAGACAATAAGAATACGGTTATTTCCAAAGGAAATATTGCGAAAGTAATAGATGAGGATAATAAACTTACAGCTGTAGCGTTCAAAGAAAATGGGACATACAGAATAAAAAGTATATTGAAAGGGAAGAAGCACTTAGTAAACAGCGCCGAACGTAGTGGTATGAGTAAAAAGGAAAGATGGCATAGGATGCTAGGACACGTAAATTTTAAATATTTAGAGATTTTGGGTAAAGAGCAGCTAGTGACTGGCATACCGAATGAATTTGAAAAGGAACTTTTGAAATGTAGGGTGTGTATAGAAAGCAAAATGCATAACTTACCTTTCAAAAATAATCGAACTAAGGCTAGGGAAATAATGGAAATTATTCATACGGACGTATGTGGTCCCTTTAAGACCACCGGATTCAATGGAGAAAAATATTTCATTTCATTTATCGATGATTATAGTAAAATAGCTAGGATCTATTGTATAAAATCAAAAGATGAGGTCTTTGATTCTTTCGTACAGTTCGTAAATGAAGCCGAAAATTTAACGGGCAAGAGGTTAAAAATATTAAGATGCGATAATGGTAAAGAATATTTAAATAATCGAATTTATAAATTTGCTAGGGATAAAGGTATAAGAATAAATAATTGCCCAACATACGTACATGAATTAAACGGGACAGCGGAAAGGTATAATAGAACAGTGATGGACATGGCGCGTTGCTTGTTAGCGGAAGCGAAAGTACATAAAAGGTACTGGCCGGAAATAGTTTGTACAGCGGCATACTTGAAAAATCGAATATTAGCGAATACTATAGAAAGAAAGACACCTTTTGAAATATTCTTCGGGAAAAAACCAAGTGTTAAAAATCTACATCTATATGGAAGTAAAGTTTTTGTAAGAAGGCCAGAACAAAAAAGAGTTTCCAAATGGGACAAGAAGGCAGATATGGGAATTCTATTAGGATATAGTGAAGTAGGATACAGAGTCTTATTAGGTGGGAAAATAACAATAGCTAGACATGTAGAGGTCATAGAGACAGACACTAAATGTATCGGTTTTGAGGAAAATTCATTAGAGGCAGATAGAAATGATAGCGAAGATAACTATTCATTGGATGGTATGGATAAGGAAGAGTTAGAAGGTAGGAAAGATGAAAATAATAGTAGTATTGAAAGCTCAAACACTCCTAGGAGATCTACACGTATTAAGAAAACTCCAGTAAGGTATCCAGAAAAGGAAAATATTTGCGAAATTCATGCAAATTATTGTAAAGTAGATATCCCTCGTACATTTGAGGAGGCGATTGGTTGCGAAAATAATGAAGTTTGGAAACAGGCTATGGATAAGGAAATAGAATGTCTCTATAAGAATAAAACTTGGAAATTGGTAGAAAGGGTAAAAGGCAAAGAATTATTAGATGTAAAATGGGTTTACACGAAAAAATCAGAGAACAGGTATAAGGCTAGATTAGTGGTAAGGGGATTTCAACAAAGAAACGTAGCCGATGACATATATTCTCCAGTGGCGAGTAATCAGACCTTTAAGATATTGCTATCATATTGTTGTCAAAGTGGATTAATAATTGAGCAAATGGATGTAGAAACTGCCTTTTTAAATGGTGAAGTAAGCTCGGAGGTATATGTAAATCAACCAAAGGGATATGCGGACGGAACGAATAGAGTTTGTAAATTATCGAAAGCGCTTTATGGGTTAAAAGAAAGTCCGAGGGACTGGTATGAGTGTTTTGATAAGTATGTGACGAGATTAGGTTTTAAGAAGAACAATATAGAGCTGTGCCTATATACTTATGGAGAGGGAGAAAATGTTGTTTATTTGTTAATATACGTAGACGATTTGTTGATTTGTAGTAAAAACAAAGGGAAGATACAAAGTGTAAAAAAAATTATTAACTGATAAATTTGAAATGAAAGATTTAGGTGAAGTAAAAGAATATCTTGGAATAAATATAGAGTATGATTATTTAAAAAATGAAATGAGATTAAGCCAAAAGAAATACATAGAATCATTAGCAAACAAATATAAATTACATAACAGCAAATTGTACTGTACACCTATGGAGACCAACTTAAAAATTGAAAAAGCTGAGATAAATAGAGAGGACATTGGATACAAGAATTTAATTGGCGCATTGCTGTATATTAGTGTAAATACCAGACCCGATATAAGTTATAGTGTGAATTATCTGAGTAGATTTCAAGATTGTTGTAACGAGACACATTTTAAATATGCCTTGCGAATATTGAAATATTTGTACCGGACTAGAGATTTAGGGCTACATTATAAAAGAAATGAAAAGTGCGAAACGATAGATTGTTATGTGGACGCTGATTGGGCAGGAGATCATATAGATAGGAAATCGACTTCTGGGTATGTAATTAGAGTGTATGGAAATGTAATTGGATGGAAGTCTAAAAAACAAAGGTGTGTGACAAAAGCCTCGACGTATGCAGAGTATGTTGCTCTATCGGAAGCGGTGAGCGAAGTAATGACTATCAGAGAACTAATGAAAATCTTCGATGTAAATGTAGACGATAACCCTGTAAAAATCTATGAGGATAACTCTGGAGTAATGAGTATAGCAAAATACGGAACTTTTACAAAAAATTCTAAACACATCGAAGTTCATTACCACTACGTTCACGAGTACGTAAAGGAAAATAAGATAAACATAATAAAAGTAAGTACAGAAGAAAACACTGCGGATATTTTTACGAAGGCACTGTGTAGAGAGAAATTTGAAAGGTTTAGGTCATGGATGAATGTAAAATAAGAGAAATGTAAATAAAGCGATAAATGTTAAATATTTTGTTAATTCGACAAGTATGTAAATAAAATTAAGTGTACAGTATAAATGTAAGGAGGCGTGTTAGGGAAGTGATACATTTACACTGTACATGAGAGTGTGTGTGTAAGGGCCAGAGGGCGTCAAGGTCTTAGTGGAGACAAAAGACTGTTGCCAGATGTTAGAAGAATCTAGGATAGTCGGTTGGCGACCAGCGTGCGTGCAAGACGTTCTTCAGAGAGTAATATAGTTGTATAACTGTTGTGTGGGAAATATAGTAAATAATTTGTATTCCCAAACCCTCGAATTTCCTTAACATAAACAGCAAAAAACGATACCTTCGAGACCAGAAAAGAAAGATAGTTCGAACTCAAACGGTATTTAAAGAAGGATATTTTGTATTAATCCATAATGATCACAAAAGAGACAAATTGGACACTGAATGGTTAAGGCCATACAGAATCCACTCTGTCAAAACCCCTTATTATGAAATTATGATTGATAGTATTATAAAGAAAATACACGGTAATCGTCTAAAACCTTACTTTCCAGGTCGACACTCCTCTTTGCCGGAATAGTATCCGCACAAATAAATATTACACCATTAGAAGGAAACTTTGTATTTATAGAAAACATAAGAAAGGATATTTGTATAGCGATACTGTCAATATTATTGCAGGATTAGACACTAGCGACGTATACGAGCAAATAAGCAAATAAAATCATATAAATCGACAATAAACTCACGCGCAACCAGCAAAGAATACGCTGAAGAGTTAGACGGATTTCGAAATCGTACCAATAACCTGAAACAACTCGCAAAACAATTGAAAACACACCCGAAGCAAACAAGGTTTACTTAACATCATAGGTTCCGTATCGAAAAGTCTGTTCGGAACTCTCGACGATGACGATCTTACACTCATAAACGAAAATATGGACAAACTATTCGATGACAACAATAAAATCAAGACTGTAATAGCTAATCAAACAGCACTTATTCGGAAAATTGTAAACTGAAAAAACCTACACCACCTAGAGAAATCATATAACGATGTATTAAAACAACAAGAGCAGGCAAATATCGATAGATTTATGCTTAAAAAGATAATGAAACTCGACACCGCGATGCAAACTTTACACTTTCAGTTAGACGAGATACTTAAGGTCATAATATTAGGCAAACAGAGAATAATTAGCCCACAAATACTCGACCCCGATGAATTTATAGAAAACTACGCCAAAGCGATAGGCAACCAGATGTACAACACCGCGATCTCCGCCAAAACCGAACATTTTCAGTTTATACTTGACGTTAGTGATCTTAAAATCTTCACAATAAGTGACAAAATATTCCTTAAAATCACAGTACCTTTAGTTTCTAACATGGAATGGAATATATTACAGATATATCCTATCCCAAGTAAGAGAAATGGAGTATTTTTGGCTCCAGTAGTCGAACATCAGATATATTTAACTTCAGGACTTTCATGTATGAACACTGATATCGAATATCTCAACAAACTTTGTAAGAATCGTGCCGGAACCACTATATGCAAACAAACAGCACCAATCCATGATGGAAACTCGAGAACCGATTGTCACAGCGAAATAATAAACTTCAATCCTTATATCGAACATTGCCAAATAAGTGTGTTTAAGATTGAAGACATTAACTTTATACCGCTCAGAACTAGCAACAGCTACATTGCGATACCGGCAAACCCGATAGAAATAGACACAATTTGCCAAACGAAACACACCTTGCAAAAACTTGACAAGCCCTCCATCATAAGAGCCAACACTTCCTGCGATATATTGTACAAAGATGAATACATGCGTATAGGCGAGACAAAAAACGAAGTCAAATACGATATCAAAACTAAAACCCTAGCAAAAACATACGATGGCTTCACTCATTTGTTGGACAAACTGGAGCGAGCACCAAAGATAATAGATAATTTACAAGGCTATAAGACCACGATCGATAAAATAGGCGACGAGGTAGAAACTCTTAATTTCGAACATAGAATCAAAAGTATACAATATTGGGAGCTAACCACGCTCCAGATATTAGCGTACATAGCATTAGGCATGCTAGTTATATACGGATTAAAAAAGATAGGAGTATTCAAATGCATCAAAACATGTATACCGAATACTTTATGTATCAATTTATTTTGCTGCCGAAATGAAACCGTAATCAACAGCCACAATGCGACATCCTCAGCAGTACCAAGTGCCCCGGTCGCAACATCCGACATCTATGTCCCGACCAACTCATACCACCTCGAAGAAGAAGAGGAATCAGCAGTGATTTTCAAGCCGCGCCGAATCCGAATCCACAAAAGTTTTCTGAAGAAAACTTGAGGGACCAAGTTCAATCTAAGAAGGGGGGAATGTCACAGACGAAATCCGACTAAGCAGAGCGATAAGATAGCGAAATTCCAAGCGCCTTAAAATGACTGACCATCGGAATAACATCCGGTCACTCTATCCGTTCTCCGAGATATATGATCGAAGCCTTTTCCCACTCCTACGTATAAAAGAATTTAAATACTCCCCCTAAAATCATCTAAGTCATTCTTGAACAGTCACGCCTAGAGCTCGGAAGTGTATTGTACACCAGAATGAAATAAAGTTTCTTTTTTTTTCTTAAATTTCTTTTTATTTTACGTGACACTACCTCCGTCGCGTCGCAGAAGGCGGCCTTGCTCTCGGCCACCTCGCTCACTACGATCTTTCTGTCGAATTCGATAAGTATGTGACCAGCCCTGCTCTTTCTCATACCCGTCGCCCCCTCGGTCGTATTCCTGGCGTCCATGATCTTTTTGTAAGTCTCGATCCAGTCCCGACCTTCCCCCACTTTGATCAAGACCGCCTCTTTTCTCCTCCGCGTATTCGTTGACCCTTTGCCGCCTATTCTCCCCCTCCCCCCTTTGTTGGCACGTACACCGGAGGATGGCAAACCCTGGGGTGCCCTCCTTTCCTTCCTTCTTCTGTCAACCGTGCTCCAACCCTCCGAATCCTCGCTCCTCGCTCTGTCCGTCTCCTCGTTGACAACCGACCTACCGCACATCTCCGCATAAGTAGGTTCCCCCTTCTTAGCTGTTGCGATCTTCCTCCCTTCACCGGTGGACACCATATTTCTTTTGGGGTACTCGGCTGCTACCCTTTCGCTCATATCCTCCCTCCTCTCGTCGCGTCGTCCCTGTATTCCTTGCGACCGCTTCCACATTTCTATGGCCAGTCTTCAACCTCCTTCTTCTCGTCTGACCGATACATTGGTCCAACGACAACACGATACCTTTTATCACGTTACCTATTTCTCGGATTCCCTCGTTCCTTTCCTTGTCGAGATTCAGCCTCTTCACCGGTGCGTTTAGCATTCGCACTGCCCCCGACAAGGCCTGCGTAAAACCCTTCATTTCGCTCATCGTAACCATTACTTCTTCTCCCTCGACCTCGCTATTCGGAGCGTCAATATCCTCCCTCGCGTTATCCTCCGCCTCACTACCCACCGGCAGCGATTTCCTATATCTAGCGTGCGTACTTTTTTCTACCATTCTCCCCTTTGTCATTTCTCCCTATAATCGGCGTACTCTGCTCGCTGTCTCCAACGCCGAACAACACTTCCTCCTTCCGATTCGTCACGGGCATCCTCCTCCATTTTTCCACTTGTAATCGGATGTCACGTAAACTTAAGGGTTGGTTGATGAAATAAAATAGCTGAGTCGTAACACTGCTATTAATATTGTTTTAATTAAACTTTATTATGAATTCAGCAATCACAATGTAATACACACTGAATTAACATAAATCACAATTAACTCCAACCACGTTATGTAAAACAGTTACAATGATACGTTAAGTACGCGACTGTTATAAGGGTAGAGACCGGTAAAGATATGTTGACTATTCTAAGGATACAGAATAAGTGAAGTTTATTGGCGATACTGTGTCTGAGGAAAGCTTGGCGTGGGTGTGTCTAAGGACACGGGACTATCGGATTTGTTGATGACAATTTTGGTTAAGGAAGTGAGGGCAGTGGACACCGTCTCCGATTGGATAATAAGACGGTTGGTGGACCAGGAAGGGTTTTAGCCGCCCTTGCGAGAAAGTTGCTAACGGAACATACCAGATGTGAAGAAAACAACTTTCTATGCTAACACGTGGTAGAAATAAACGTAAAGGAAATCTAAGACAAGAAATACTCGCTTGGTCCGAAGGACCTTAACTATGAAAATTCCAAGACCCCTGGTGGGTACTTAAGACTATTGAGGGTACGCGCCACGGATGTGCAGACATCTGGGTGCCATCCTGTCCGCGGTGTGTGGCCTGGTCTCTGATACGAATTGACGTTACACGGGCTGCGCTGAAGCCTCTTGCTTGTCTTGAATGGGCTGAACCCGTCTCCTTCCTTCTTTCCCTTCAGATTCGGTATCACGGTTCTCCCTCTTCCCTTCCTTTCTTAGCGTATGCGTCCCGTCGCCCTCGGCCGCGTAGCTCCTCCCTCCTATCAAATCCAATTTGATTTCCCAAACCGTGGGGGTGCCTTGCACGAGGGGGTGCCTTGGGATCAACCCCCCCCCCCCGCCGTTCTTCCAATAGCTTGATAACCGTCGGGTAGAGCTTGGGAAGCTACTCGAACTCCCGACGGGGCCTGGAGGCTCCGAAACCCCCTGCGCCGTAACTTTTATCCCTTTGTTTGCCTTATCCATATTTATTGAACATAAAAAGGTTTCATAGTCCATAAACATAGCCGGTCATCATATGTATCAGCCGTAATTACCGTTCAAACGAAAGATACTCGTGGTCCGAAAAACAAGCCAATGTCGTCATAATAATTCCCGTAAATCTACTAATATCCTTTTCCATCGTCGATTTTTACGATTTATTTCGGTTTACTTTGAAACCACTTTCGCAACTGAGTTCGGCTCTATGTATTGCATACTCCATGTCCAACTAATGTATTGTACCGCCGCAGGTCGAAACTCTTAAAACTTTCTAACCCACGGTTCTACCGGTACATCATCAAACAACATGGCGGCACCCGTGATCTAAGTACATCGCTCAAGTCCATAATAACAACTTAAAATCGTAAAAATCATAATATGTACTCACTGTACTCTGTCCGATCTCTACAATATTCGCCCGCGTTGAGTGCTCTCCTTTCTCTTCGTTTGCATCTCGCCGCAATAACCACGCCAGTTCGTCGTTACACTGGATATACACCTCGCTTATATGCGATTTCGATACCGAACTTTCGATACCGAAACGTTGAATATTGCACATTTATCTTATACATTAACCACCTAATCCAGCTCTACTTAAAATTAAATATTAAATAACGTATCATTCCCTATATGCTATGCAACTACCTCCATTAAAATATATGAACCTAATTATTCTTTACTATAGGTTGGAATAAGGCACTGTTATCGCTTTAACTAAAGATTCAGAACAAATACACAACTACTACCAGCAAGAAAAGGCGGTCCAGATAATGTACAAAACCACTCAGGTTCCACTATATTTATCTTATGCCTATATAGATATGGTTTAACCACTATTGTCGCTACATTTGAATATTTCTCGTCTAACTTGGAAACTCGAACCCAATAATAAAGGTGCGTATTATATTCTTCCTATCCTATGACCACTTAATTGAAACAAGTTACTATTAATTTATATAACATCTCCTGCGCTATGTGATATACATTCTATTAATCCGTATGCCGATGTAATCTTCTATAGATTGGAACGACACAGCTGACATCGCCTCAAATATCCAAACAAGCAATTATACCTCTGTTACTTCCAACTATGTATTTAGGCTAAATAACCTATTACAAACTACATTCAGCCCCTAGATCTTCTGCGGATTACCCAAACGAACAAAATTTAAAACGATCTACAACCTATCGACTTAAAACTTAGGAACAAACATATAAGTAGGTGACCACTCGAATTCATCCATCTTTAATTTAATTGCATATGGATATGATTTGCCATACTTGCCATCATTAAGAAAACTCCCATAATATATTGACCACTTTATCGAGAACATCATCCTACTAATAATTTGCGAATACTAAACGACTTTATTATACTAAATACTACTCCATTAACTAGCTTACTTAGGATAAAGTTTAGTAATGCATACCAATCTGTCATTTATTATATTGCATATAAATTGCTACTAGGCCTATACCTACTACGATCAACATTTACCTTGGTAATTAAAACAATAGCCACATACCTTAATTACAACTTATCGACCTAACTCAACTTGCAACTACTGATCAACTTTGTTAAATTTTTAGGAAAATACCACTATATTAATGGTCTACCACGGATGAAATAATACCCCAGCGGCAAACTTATTTGGAATAAAATTCATTAATGCATATAAACTGCTACTAAGCCTATACCTACTACGATCAACATTTACCTTGGTAATTAATGCAATAGCCAAGTATCTTAATCGCAACTTATCGTCTTAACTCATACTTGCAACTACTAAACTATGTTCAATTTTTAGGAAAATACCACCATATTAATGATCTCCCACGGGTATAATAATACTCCAGTGACATACTTATTAGGAATACTCCATCGAACCACTTGTTTGGGATAAAATTAATACGTACAAATATATCCTTTATTACATAGCATATAAATTACTACCAAGCCTATCCCTTCTACATCCATATTTACCTTAGTAATCAAAATATAACCAAGTACCCAAAATAAAACTTATCAACGTTAATTGTCATAACTTAATACAGCATAATATATTCGCTAATCCCTCACTAATGGCCAAGTTGCTATATAACTTAACTTAACTCAATCTATCCCCTTATAATCCTATAATCATAGGCAGCCCAATATTAAACTAATACTTACTGAATGCAACTGGCCACGATGCATTGTACTCTTATCCTTGTTCTAATAAGATAAAACTCCCAATATAGAACTAAAATGCATAACTCCCCCGATTGGTCATATTTAAATTTACTTATGGCTTCTAATGGAACTTGCAAGAAAACTAATTGTCCTTATGCGCTTAAAACGAAGACCCAAGTTGCTGGGCTACCGGATTCAATACCTCACGCACAAAGCAACTCCTTAACTTATAATTACTCAATCTCATATATAAAACAATTTCTATATCGTAAAACCCTTCTTTATTAAGGAATATATTACAAACAATGTCACTCTATTAATGGAGCTAATCATACATTTACTATCTTAATTACCACAATACTAATAACTTAATATAACTCGCTTCAAGCTTAAACTTACATTGTAATAGTAGCTTAATAATAGCTTAACACTAGCTTACTCTAAACAATAAGATATTATGAAGTCAACTATGATAACATAGACAACATTTGATTATAACGATATAACACACATATAACCTATCGCACCACTTTACACCTATTTATTATTGCTCATACATTATATCTTATGATTAACAACCATTCCTCATTAATAACCAAGTTTGTCCATATATAACGCATATAACTAAACTTTTTTCCTGCTCATATTGGCTAAATTTATCCTATACTTTCAAAAAAATTATTCTCCTTATAAGATAACAATACTAACCGTTACCATTACGCTCCATATATATAAATAATAATAAATAATAATAATATAAATAATAACATCACTCTACGCCACCAAAGACTTAACAAATATGCGATAAAACATATACACTAATGTCCAAATCACCATATTTATATTATACATTTCTCCTATAGACTTTACGTGTCACCGTTGACACTACCTCTACAACCTATACTCCTCCACTTCCAATTTATTGAAACATTAGCTCAAAATACTCAATTAAATCTGCATTAAGAAACAAACTGTTAATCTGCTTGCTGTCTACGCACTAAATATTACCAAGCCCAGTAAAAAACATCATATCCTTACATATATGGGCCTGTTCTAACCTTGAACAACCTCTTTTTAACACTGGGTTTACGGGCGTTTCGTATATACCTATCTCTACGAGCACCCGTCAAATTGACGGGTAAACGAAAATATGCATTTTTCTTTAAAAAATCGATTTATTCAAATTAAGTCTGAAAGGAAGAATATTAGGCTTCACGTTTAAATAAATTATTAATAAATAAAGTCTCTTTTTTAAATTATCACTAAAAAAATAACAATAACATTAACGGTATAGGGTAATTATATCTATTGAGCGCATTTTTTACAAATATACTGAATGTTGTTTGTGCATTTTCCTCATACGATTTTTCTGCAATATATACAATAATTATTACTTCTATTTTTTTTTTTTTGCAATAACCCACTTGGCAACTTTTTCGCACTTCTGACGTTGAAGGTGACAGAAATGAAGCGTCTGATCTTTGGCAAATGTTCTCCTTGTTTTCTTCAGCTAATTCCTCGGCTAAACAAAATATGAATTCCTTTCTGCATATTTTCAATCTGGTGCACTCTTTATATAATATCCGCGCGTTTATCGCTGCCAAATCCAAAATATTGAAAAAGACTTGAAGGGACCGTCAGAAACTCCCTGCTTTCACACTATATTTGTGTGCCATTTGGTCAATAACGTCCACACCAAACTTTGTTTTATTGTAAAAAGCAATGGTTTTTGGAACACGTTTATAATTATCTTCTATTCGTACACCTGTATGTTTGCTGCTTAGAAGGAGGACTTTTACTTTAGGTTTACTTTTATACACAGTAAGTGTGCAGTTTTCCGATTTATATAAATCTGAGGAAAACAAAGTCATCTTGTCCTTTTTTTCCTTCCCTGGTTATGGCAGTTCTTTTTTATTCGACCAGATGGTCTCAACCAAAGTTGTTTTTTGTGCTAGCAATTTTTTAGCTAGCGGGATGCTTGTAAAGAAATTGTCTATCGTTATATTTCTGCCTCATTGTAAATATGGTTCGGCTAATTTTAGTGTTACAAACCCACTCAACGGTATTGAGCATCGATCGCGATTGAGAAATGCCGAATTGGAGGCATCTTAGTAAAGACTTTTCTTTCATTGTTATATTTATTATTGGAGGAATGACTTTATGTACGAAGCAAACATATAAGGTTTATTTCTGAAATCAGCTAAGCCGTCAATTTGACGGGTCCTGTAGAGATAAGTATACTACATACAGATTTAAAAAATTAGAAAGCCTAGGAAAAAATAATTTTGTGTATAAATTCTTTAGATGAAATGATTAATTTACGATGCAAAATGGTTAAAATTGGTGCAATTGGTGCAATTGGTTTTTGAGATATTTCATTTCGAAGTTCGAAATCCGTCAAATTGACGGCTCCCGTAAACCTAGTGTTAATATTCAAATTTCCACATGTTTAAATCATTAAATCCTTATGTCCACAATATTCCATCGACATGATAATCATAATCATTCATTTTCTTTCATCACCAATATGATCTTTTATCCTATGTGTAACTACTGTTCAAACCGCGATATATACCTATTATATTATATATAACTATTTATAACTAAATAGTTTATACGTCTTTCACAGTCAATATTTTTCCAGTTCCACTGTCTTTGTCAATATACAATGCCTTAAATCACTGCTTTTTAATTAGCTGCAATTCCTCGAGTACATACAAATAACTCCAATTTTCGAGAGCGAATCGAAGCACGTCCTCACCCTCCAACGTCTCGAGCCGAACTCAACGTATGTGGTATACCTATCTCTATGAAACCCGTCAAACTGACGAACTAGCTGTTTTTATAAATAATCCGTTTTTTAAAGACAGTGTGCAAAAGTTTCAGTTATTGTAGACAGTCTCCGCTTATTGTAAGTATTTACAATAGAATAACTGAATTTAGTACAAAATTGAATTAAGCACAAAGGAAATATTAATCATTCCACGATGCAACTGTTGACCGGACACCGGATATTCAACGTGTACCGTAGGACAAGGACCTCGACAAGGGAGCGGACACGGGCGACAACGTCGGTCGTATACCGCCCTCTCCGAAAACCGAACTGACCGTCGTGCAGTTCGGGCACACTCAGGGACAAATGCGATCCAGGCGAGCAGCCACCACTCTTTCCAGCAGCTTGCCCGCCTAGTCCAAAAGGCACACCGGCTGGAAAGGGGAAGGCGAGTCCGGGGAGCGCCCTGGCTTCGGCAGCAGGACCATCCGCTCCTCCTTCCACGAAGCGGGCAATTCACCTCGAGACAGGCATCCGTCGAACAGACGCATTAGTCTCGGGGCCAAGACCCCGGCGACGTCCATCCACAGGCGGGTCGGGACTCCATCAGGACCCGGAGCTTTCCGCGCTCCGATCCTCCCGATCCGCCCCGGCCAGTTCTTTCTCGGTGACCCTCGATTCCGGGTTCCAACTTCCCGCGGTGACTTCTTCCGGCGGTTGAGGCTCCTGCTCCTCCTTTTCGGTAAGGCTGCCATCTCCCTCATTCGCTGCTCCCGGGAACAGGGTGCCGACGACCTCCTCCAGAAACCGAGGGTCCATGCTCTCCGTTAAGGGAGGCGCCCATGGACGATGTTTGTTCAATACCATCTTGTAAGGACGCCCCCAGGGATCAGGTCGAGGCTGGCCAGAAGCTCGTCCCAGGCCCGCCTCTTCGCCTCCTTGATAGCTCGTTGAAGGGGCCTCCGCGTTTCGCGGTAGGCCTCGTACAGACGAGCCACCGTGGCTTCGTCCACCCGCCGCCTACGGCGGGATCTGGTGTACGGAGTCGAGCGTGACGCACCTCGCCGCGCCACGCACGCGCTGGACGGCCCCCGGTTCATAAGCCGGAGATCGAGTGCGGCCGCCCAGTCCTGTACGTCCCGCACCTTTCCGTAGGTCCTGCGGCAGCCCCATGCCGTTGAGTGGGCGTTGAAGTCCCCGAGGACCAGTGACAGGCAGGCGCCCAAACGCCTAGTGCAAGCCGCGAGTCCGTCCAGGAAGGAGGCTTCTCCTATCCGGCTGATGTTGGGCGACACGTAGACGGCCACCACGGCCAGGTCGCCCCATTTCACGGCCATGAAGCCCCGTCCCCGCTCGATCTCCGAGCAGGAGGGGCTTCCCGCGATCCCGGTCCAGAATATGGCGACCGAGCCGTTCAGATCTCCAGCGCTTCGTGACGCGTCGGGAATGCTGTACGGCTCGGCCGCTGCCGCCAGAGCAATCCTCCGCTCCGTCAGGCTCTGGAACATTAAGTCCTGAGCCCGGCGGGAGCGGTTAAGATTGCACTGCAGGAGCAGTTGTCCTCCTCCTCTTCTTCCGGTCACGTCGGGTAAGGCTCCGTCTCCATAGTATCCTCCGAGCCGTTCCGCTCGTAGTCGTTGTGTCCGACTTCTCTGTCCTCTCTTCTGTCCTTCGCGAGGTCAGATGACGGTGGTATCGTTCCCCTCCTCTTCATCGCGTCCCCACCATCTCCTGGAATGGTCTTTGTTTCCTGTGCGGCCCTCTTCTTACAGGCAGGCTGTTTGCATGCCGGTGACCCCATACGGTGCGACGCGGACATTCCCAGATCCGCGCACACCGGACACATGGGTACTTGCGCCGAGCAGTCCATGGCGCGGTGTCCTTCCGCCCCGCACCGGTAGCAGCGCTCCGACCCGTCGGCCGTCGATGTGCAATCCCGGCGCGCGTGATCCGACTCCATGCACCTGAAGCATTGGAGTCGGCGCGCAGGGAGAGGGGAAACCCTCGCCGCTGACCAACCAATGATAATCCTACCTCCCGGCCGGCCGTCTCTTCCTCTGCTGATTTTCCTGGCCGCTGTCAGCGGGCAGCGTAGTCATACCGTAGGAGCGGAGCGTATGACTCCCACGTTGGCCTCATCGGCGTGGCAGCCCCCGGCCTCAACAACGGCGGCTGTCACCTCCTCCGAGGTGAACGAGTCCTCCAGTCCAGTCACTCTTAGCTCGGCCGTCCTTCGCGGCACGGTTACCTTGGCGGGCAAATCCTTCAGCGTGGCCGCCATCCGCTCGGCCAGTCGCGATGCTTTGCTCTCAGAGTCCTGGCCTGAAATTTCGAACAGCAGCGCCCCCGTGATCGCCCTCCTCGGTCTTAACTCCGTGATGTCGAGTTCGGAGAGCTGGACTTCCCTCTTCACCACCGACATCGCATTCCTGTACGTGAAGCCCGAGTCGTCCCTCACGGTGAGCGATACCGCGACACACCGTGAGGGTCTGGAAATACTGGGCACTTTCTCGCTGTGCGTGTCCCGCCCACGAGCGTTGCGTCTCTTTCCTGCCCCCTCATGGATTCCTTTCCCGTGCGAGGGCACACCGGAGGCCGAGCGGCCACCTCCGCGAAATTCCTTGCTCTCGTTCCGCCGCTTCTGGTCACCGCCCCGGGAGCTAAGACCCTTGTTCGCAATGTCGACGACGGAAGAGACGACGATACCCGTCCCTTGGTTCTTGCGTCCTCGGTCGGCGCATTGACCCCCGGACGGCCCACCCCCGGACGGCCACGGTTGCTCGATGACGACGCAGCAGGGCCCGCTTTACAACCCGCCGCTGCGCCGTTAGTGTGGTATCCCTCCTCTGCACCGTAAACGATTCTTTGATTCGTTTTTCTGTCCATTGCAATTCTGAGAAATCGTCGAGGTCGTCAACAGGGGTTTCCATCCTGGTGCCGCTCACTCTTTCGCTCCCTGCACCGGTCAAGGCTGGTGTAGGGTGACGGAGAGCCCCACAAGAAGGTGAGTTGAGTGGTCTTGGCAGACACGGGCCCACCAACTTCTCCGAGGTTCTCCGCACCGGATCGGAAAACTGGCGGGGGCCGACCAGTCACCATCCGGCTGTAGGAGAATATCAGATTCATCGGGGTTTCCCAGGGCGTGGTCCTACGCCCTGAGAACCCGTAGCCGCCTCGTGCTCCCCCTGGTCCACCTGCTGAGTCCCACTTAACCCAGTGACGCGGGTCATTGGGTATGCGTAACTGTATTTTCCCCTCCTCGCGGAAGAAAAGGGTAATTGAATTTGGCCGCAGTATCTTTTTATTTTGACCAATCCCCCCTTTCTAGCAATCATGAGTAAATCCAGGAGATATAATAAGGTATTGAACAAAATTGTCAATATCAATGAAGATTGTTCTGAGGACACCTCCAAAGAAGATCAGTAGGAATTAGGCCAAAAGCGAAGCTGACAGTGAAAGTTCTGAATACATTGAAAGTGGAGAGATAGAAGGATCTTAAGATAGCGAAGAGGAAAAGTTCTTGAAAGTGTATCGTAATAAGAAAAGAATGCATATTCTTTCTAGTTTTGACTCCGAGGATGAGAGGACGAGCATTCCAACACATCCCAAAATATAATAGGTAAAATTGAAATTGCAGTTGACGGGACACAGTGGATAAAACTGAAAGCGGGGGATCTAGGGGTAGGACGCTCGTTCGTGTGATATTAAAAGGATATCGCAGGGTCTACTGGC
>NW_022883336.1:0-20831 GCF_011952255.1 Bombus vosnesenskii | reverse complement strand
TTCGCCTCTCCGAGCTTACGGGCCAAAGACGCGATAGTATGTATTCCGCAATTAAACGGCGAAGACAATATCGGAGTAGAAGAATTCATACGCGAAGTACGCGAATTACGAGCCATGTGTAGCGAACCCACGCTGCTATTAAAAATGATCAAAATCGGGAAAATCGCGGGTAAAGCCGCAATGGCCATCTGCAATATACCGATATACGAATACGGACACCTGTACGATGCCCTAAGACGAAACGTAGCCACCCAAGACTCTGTTAGAGAACATTAAGACCAGCTACGCGAAACGAGACAGTGTCACGACGAAAGTGTGCAAAATTATATCATCAGGTTCCGCAGAGCGCTCAATAAGTTACAATACAGTATAACGAACGAATACCGTGACGAAATTACTAGACGAGCTATGAACGACAGGAGTTTAAAAGACTCCGTGATCGATTTTATCCGAGGCCTGAAAGGCGAAATAGGACAATTACTACTCGCCAATCCACCATACAATATCCTTGAAGCCGAAAAGAAAGCCACCGACATCGAGCGATTCTTCGGGGAAGATCGAAATCGACGACCAAAACCAATAGAACGATTACGACTCCCTGAGCAGCAACGACTAACAGCCAATAATCCTAATCCGATCACTAAAAAACCAACTCCAACACCCAATCCAATGCCAAGAAGCTTCCGACAAACCGAACAAATACCACTTGCCCAAAGGACACAATTAAAATGCTTCAAATGCAACCAGATCGGACATGTCTCCAGTCAATGTAAAAATTTTCGAACACCCAGCCGATTTCCGAGACCACCAGCAGTCCACAATCTCGAGACACACAAGGAAGAAATAGAGAAACCAATAGACCAGACCTACGAATTAACGCCACAACAGGAAGACTACCCACAGTACTTTTACGATCCGACGGACAGCGACATAAATTCCTCATTGACAGCGGAGAAGGAATTAATATACTCAAGCGAAGATGCGTATTACGACCAAGAATAACAAAAGAACGGAAATTCTCGATGGGACACTCTAAATTTAAAACCAACGAACACGCTTTGATAAAACTATTTGGCAAAACTCTAGAATTTTTTGTGGTAGAAGACAACTTTCCAATTATAGAAGACGGCATACTCGGTTTGCCAGCTCTATCTAAATTCAAATTTGACCTCTCGAATCAACAATTAAAACTTGACAATAATATACTTTTATTGCAACAGGAAAACGACGTACCTCCAAAACAAGCAGTGTCAAAAACAGTCTACCTGGAAGGAAAACCGACAACGATATGCTTTATAAATGGTGGTGAGTGCCCAGCCAAAATGACTAATTTTATCGAAAATTCAAATACGTATGATCAAGTCTCCACGTTTAAAGACTTAGTTAGACTTTCGCATATAGAGAAAACCCTCCGTGAACCAATCGAAAAGATATTGCTGTTCTACCTCGACGTATTCAATCTAGAGACCGACTTATTACCATGCACTAATCTTGCTAAACACACAATAACGTTAAAAGAAAATAAAATCATTAACACAAAATCTTACCGACCGCCTGAATGCCATAAAGAAGAAATCAAACGACAAATGGACGAAATGCTACAAAAGAACATTATAGAACCATCTGATTCTCCTTACAATTCACCAGTCTGGGTAGTACCAAAAAAGGCAGACGCCTCAGGAAAACAGAAATGGCGAATTGTAATAGACTTCAGAAAAATAAACGAACTAACTGACCAGGACGCATATCCATTACCTGACATAGACGACATACTATCCCAACTAGGCAACGCAAAATTCTTCTCAGCCCTCGATTTATCCTCCGGATTCCACCAAATCCCAATGGACATGGACTCTAAAAAGTACACAGCATTCTCCACACCACAAGGACACTATCATTACAATAGGATGCCATTCGGTTTAAAGAATGCACCTGCAACATTTCAACGCATGATGGATACCGCGCTAAGAGGACTCATAAATAAACATTGCTTCGTATATTTAGACGACATTATAATATTCGGACAGTCGATTGAAGAGCACAATAGCAACCTCGCGATAGTATTGCAACGCCTACGCGAACTCGGACTCAAAATACAGCCGGACAAATGCGAATTTCTCAAACCAGAATTAGAATATCTTGGACATATAGTAACCGCCGAAGGTGTAAAGCCAAATCCCAAAAAATTAGAAGCCGTTAGCAATTTCAAACAGCCACGTAATCCCACAGACATCAAATCGTTCTTAGGACTATCAGGTTATTACCGTAAGTTCATCAGAAACTTTTCTAAGATCGCGAAACCATTGACCGAACTTACAAAAAAGGAGACACCATTTCATTGGACAGATAAAACCCAGGAAGCATTCCAGACATTAAAAAATAAACTCTGTTCATCATCCGTACTAAAATTCCCAGACTTTGCGAAACCATTCACATTAACGACTGACGCCAGTAACGAAGGTATAGGTGCAATCTTATCACAGGACGGACATCCATGTTGTTATATCTCGCGAACTCTAACCCCATCGGAACGAAACTATTCCACTACAGAAAAAGAACTTTTAGCAATAGTATGGGCCGTGAAACGCCTCCGACAATATCTGTTAGGACGGAAATTCCTCATCCTAACCGATCACCAAGCACTAAAATGGTTACAGAATTGCAAAGACCCCTCATCACGCTTGATGAGATGGCGATTAAAACTGGAAGAATACGAATACGACATAGAATACACGAAAGGAAAAGATAATACTGCAGCCGACGCACTATCTAGAATACATGTTCTGACCAGACGACGCGAAAATTTGAACATAAAACTCGATAAAAAATATCACGATTGGAAAAAATCTACCGACGCGTTACCCAAAATTCTCAAAATGTCTCCGAACCGTAAATCTTTCTATCAATTATCCAAAACAGAGCTAGGAAATTACGACGGAATCGAATGGTTAACTAAATTAAACGAAATTATTCATATAAACGAAAAGATAGGTATAGGCGACGACAGTTTCACAGAGACCGAGAAGAACGCGATCAAACAAATTTTACTATTCCTGAACGACACCGTAAAAGAATTAAATTTTGCATGGGGACCAATTCAAACATATAGCGACGAAGAAATAGACGAATTATTGAAAGAAAATCACGATTTAGTAGGACACCCCGGTATACAAAAGACATACGACCGCATTCGTGAACGGCACAGAGTACCAGATTTGATGAAACGTATACAACAACATATAGAATCATGCGACACCTGCCAAACATCTAAAACTACACGTATCAGACCGCGCGAAGAACCTTGTATCACCGACACACCCCGAACCAAACGATAAAATTGCTATGGACTTATTAGGCCCACTGAAAAAGACGAAAAAAGGCAATCAGTACATTCTATCCATACATGACGAATTGACAAAATACTTAATACTCGTACCACTAAAAACTCAGCAAACGGAAACAATTTGGAACGCACTCTTGAATCATTACATTTACATCTTTTCCGCTCAAAAAAAGATATTAACTGACCGCGGACAGAATTTTATATCTAGTTTAATGCAACAGTACGAAGACGCGTTCAAAATCAAACATATCAAAACGACATCCTCCCACCCACAAAGTAACGGATCGTTAGAACGGACACACGCAGTAATAACGGACATGTTAAAATCGATACAGCGAAATTCGGATGAAGAATGGGACGATCAACTTAACTTTGTATGCCTTGCATATAACACAATGATACACGACTCTACTGGTTACACGCCATTCGAACTCACATTCGGACACCAAGCCGATCTTCCCTCCACAATATCCAAGAATCCCCAACGCACATACGCAGACGAAGTCACGTTCCGCAAAAAGGAATGGGACTCTAGACTCCGACACGCTCGCGAAACATTGATCAAAAGTAAACAGCGATATCAGCGCGATCAAAAACGTAAAATTATAAAACCTCAATCAGTTTTCAAAGAAGGAGACTCTGTTTTAATACATAACGATCATAAAAGGCATAAACTTGATGTGGAATGGTTAGGACCGTACACGATTGATAAAGTATGTACTCCATACTATCTGATTCAAGACAAAAAGATACACGGTAATCGTTTAAAACCTTACTTTCCAGGTCGACGCTCCTCTTTGCCGGAATAGTATCCGCGCAAATAAATATTACACCATTAGAAGGAAACTCTGTATTCGTAGAAAACATAGGAAAAGGATATTTATACAGCGACACTGCCAATGTAATAGTAGGATTAGACACTAGCGACATATACGAACAGATAAGCGCAATAGAATCACATAAATTAACAATAGACTCACGTGCAATCAGCAAACAATACGTCGAAGAGTTAGGCGGATTACAAAATCGCATCAATAACCTAAAACAACTCGCAAAACACTTGAAAGCGTTAACACATACCCGGAGCACACGAGGTTTGCTTAACATCATAGGTTCCGTATCGAAAAGTCTGTTCGGGACTCTCGACGATGATGATCTTACGCTCATAAACAAAAATATGGACAAACTATTCGATGATAATAATAAAATCAAGACCATAATAGCTAATCAAACATCACTTATTAGAAAAATTGTAAACTCAGAAAACCTAAACCACTTAGAGAGATCATATAGTGATATATTAAAATTACAACAGCAGGCAAATATCGATAGATCTATGCTTAAGATGATCATGAAAGTCGACACCGCGATGCAAACTTTACACTTCCAATTAGATGAAATACTTAACGTCATGATATTAGGCAAACAAGGAATAATTAGTCCACAAATACTTGACCCCAATGAATTCATAGAAAATTACGCCAAGACAATAGGTAGCCAGATGTACAACACCGCGATTTCTGCCAAAACCGAACATTTTCAATTCATACTCGACATCAGTGATCTTAAAATCTTCACAATAGATGACAAAATATTTTTCAAGATCATAGTACCTTTAGTCTCCAACACAGAATGGAACATATTACAAGTATATCCTATCCCGAGTAAAAGAAATGGAGTATTTTTGGCTCCAGTAGTCGAACATCAGATATATTTAACTTCAGGTCTTTCATTTATAAACGCTGATATCGAGTATATCAACAAACTTTGTAAGAATCGAGCCGGAACCACTATATGCAAACAAACACTACCTATCCATGACAGAAATTCAAGAACCGATTGTCGCAGCGAAATAATAAATTTCAAACCACACATTGAACATTGTCAAATAACTGTACTTAAGATTGAAGACATTAGCTTTATACCGCTCAAAACTAGCAACTGTTACATTGCGATACCAGCAAATCCGATAGAAATAGACACAATTTGCCAAACGAAACATACCTTACAAAAACTTGACAAGCCTTCCATCATAAGAGCTAACACTTCTTGCGATATATTGTACAAAGACGAACACATGCGTATAGGCGAAACAAAAAACGAAGTCATATACGAAATCAAAACAAAAACCCTAGCGCTCAAAACAAACGATAGTTTCACTCATCTATTAGATAAACTCGAGCGAGCACCGAAAATAATAGATAATTTACAAGGCTATAAAACAACGATCGATAAAATAGGCGACGAGATAGAAACTCTTAATTTCGAACACAGAATTAAAAATATACAGTATTGGGGACTAACCACGCTCCAGATATTAGGGTACATAGCATTAGGCATACTAGGTATATATGGATTAAACAAAATAGGGGTATTCAAATGCATCAGGAAATGTATACCGAACAAATTATGTATCAATTTATTTTGCTGCCGAAATGAAACTGTAATCAACAGCCACAATGCGACAGCCCCACCAGTACCACTCACCCTGGGCTCAACACCCAACATCTATATTCCAACCAACACATACCACTCAGATGAAGAGGAGGAATCAGCTGTAATTTTCAAGCCACGTCAAGTCCGATTCCACAAAAATCTTCTGAAGAAAACTTGAGGGATCAAGTTCAATCTAAGAAGGGGGGAATGTCACAGACGAAATTCGAGCAACTGTATATAACAAACCGAAATTCCGAACGCCTTATCGCGTGTGACCGTCCGGTCAGCACCCGTTCTCAGCCGCCTGAGTGGCATTCGATCACTCCAGCCGTTCTCCGAATTTTACACTAAGTATAAACAAAACCTTCTCCCACTCCAACGAATGGAAGAATATAAATGCTCCCTTCAAAATCATCCAGTCAGTCTAATAAAAAAATTCTTAACTAATCCAAGTATCGAAAGTGTATCATCGCGAACCGAAAAAATTGTATAAATTGAGTAAAAAAATAAAAAGAACTTAATCTCCTTTTCGGAAATTAACAAGTTCCTTATTTTTACCTTAATTTTACACGACAAGGTACGTGGTAGCGATAAAAGTCGATTAATCTTTCTTTTCGAAATTCAGAGATTCATTCGTTACGGGTTCCCTACGTACTCGTACAAAAAAATACAGGCCAGTTAGAAGTACAATTAATTGATCCTAACATCGCCGTACAAGGAGTCCTAATAGACCTTGCGAGCGCAGAATAGTACGTGATAGAACAAGCGACTTAATTACAGCCAAAAATCATAAAGCCTAGTAATTCACCGTTCGCGAGCCCTGTGTTACTCGTGAAGACGAACAATGGTTCAGATAGATGATAGGTAGATTTTCGAGAACTAAATAAATATACGGTCGCGGATCGGTATCCTTTACCCCTCATTGCGGATCAAGTCGCGAGATTGCAAAAGCAAGATATTTTATTATTCTGGACATGGCCGGTGTGTTTCTCCAAATCCCTATTCATCCTAATTCTAGGAAGTATACAGCATTGATTACTCTCGATGAACAATTTGGATAATAAGTTGTTGTTTTCTTCGAATTCTTTTGTGCCTTTGTTCGATCCATTCGATGTCCTTTATTTGCATAACATAAGTGCGTGCGCGTTTAATGTTTCTTCCGGAAGTCATTTTCGGAACGGCGATACTATGCTGACCCCGTCGAAAATGGGGATTCTTATACTTTCGGACAACCCTAATAATTGTGCAGCTCATACTTTTCTAAATATTCTTATATTTATGTTCTTCCTCGCTACAATTTTGTGAACCATCAAAACGTTTACTATGGAAATCCTCAGGAGTAGTCGCGTGCCAAGTCTTCTGTAGCATTTGATCCTTTTTAATTGTGGTGACATAAGAAATCATTTGGTCGGAGTGATCTGTACTACACTTCCCTTCGTTCCATTCAGCAGCGGCTGCTGATTTCGAGGTTGCGAACAAACGAAACGAGAGATCATTCTTGAGATTCTTTTGAAAACACGTATAACAGCCAACGTGCCATTCTTACGTTGTCGTCTATTTGAATGATCCCCTAATTATTGCCGACTCGATAGATCAAGCTCTAAAAGTATTGCACACCGTACTAGATACCCTTGTAAAAGCCGGATTCTCCTTTAACTTTTCAAAATGTTCTTTTCTAAAGGCATCGGTACTCTATTTGGAATATGTAATTTACGACGGAGAAGTTCGTCCCATTCCGGGTAAAATGCACGCTTTGAGTTCTTTACCTGCGTCAACGACCGTCACACAGCTCAGGCAGTTCATAGGTTTAGCCCTTTATTTCCGAAAATTCGTCCCTAAATTTTCACGGGTAATGAAACCCTTGTATGCGCTTACTTCCGATAATAAAAACATGACTTGGACAGATAGGCATGGAAAAATAAGGCAAAAGGTAATTTCCGCCCTGACCGACGCGCCGGTGTTAATGGTATTTGTCCCGAACTACCCGATAGAACTTCGTATCGACGCTAGTTCGGATAGATATGAGGTTATTTTAATGCACAAGATTGAAGGTAAAAATAGAGTAATAGAATATTACAGTATAAGAAGTAGCCCTGCGGAATCTAGGTATCATTCTTACGAACCAGAAACGTTAGCAGTTGTGAACGCCGTCAAGCATTTCCGTCATTATCTCCACGGACGAGAATTTCTTGTCGTCTCCGATTGTAATCCTTTGAAGGCATCCAGTAGTAAGGTAAATTTAAATGACAGGATTTACAGGTGGTAGGCTTACTTACAAACTTTTACTTTTGACATTCTGTACCGGGAAGGTAAACGAATAGGCCACGTAAATTTTGTCTCGCGAAATCCCGTAGACTTGGATCACCTTACGATCAACGAAGTCATAGAGAAGGAAATCAATCTGACCGAAATCTCCGAAGACTAGCTATTAGTGGAATAACGTCGCGATTCCCAAATTTCTGGGATCGTCAATAAATTACAGAACGAAGAGCTCGCGGAAGACGTCGCGAATACGTATGAGTTACGGTCCGGTACCCTTCACCGTAAAATACAGAGAAAAGGCAGAACTCTCTGCTTGTCCATTGTCCCCAGAGGTTTTAGATGAACTGTTATTAACCATGTGCAACAGTCAATTATGCACTTAGGTTGGGATAAAACGCTTGAGAAACTGTGCGAGTGTTACTGGTTCGAAGGAATGGCGGAGTATGTTCGCCAATTCGTAGAGAACTGTCACGCTTGTCAAGTTTCGAAGGCCAGTTCAGGTAAAATACAAGCTGAATTACATCCTATACCTAAGACCAGCATACTTTGGCATACAGTTCACGTGGACATAACGGGCAAACTAAGCGGTAAAAGTGGTTCGAAAGAGTATGTCATTGTTTTGGTCGACGTCTTCACTAAATTCGCATATCTGCATCATACTCGTAAAGTAGATTTCCTTAGTACCGTTAAAGCACTTAAGTACTATATTTTTATTCGGCAGTCCCTGCCGGATAATAGCGGATCAGGGAAGATGTTTTACGGGCAAAGAATTTCCAGACTTTTGTCAAGATAAATACATTAAACTCCATTTAATTGCGACCGTCACAGTTCGCTGTGGAGTGCCGAAGCGTGCAGACGTGTCTCTAGTGCCCAGCGTAGTTCGAAAACAACACGTGTCGCCCAACCGTCGAAAGAGAACACAGCTAAGTGTCCCTTACCCTCTAGGGAGAAGAAAATCCCACGCACCTAACCCCAACCCGAATACTAGCCTCACAGCCTCACGACTAGTTGTTCATTCCGAATTAACTAGCTCGATGATGGCCCAGCAACCGCGACCAGGCTCTCCGGAGCAGACTCGCAGCTACCCCGTGCTACCCCCCCCCCCCGTGGCAGAAGTGTAGCAGAACTCTCCGCACTAACGACGCTAACACTACAAAGAAAAGGAAAATAGAAACAGCAACGCAAATAAACACACACAACAGGTTCGCCGTATTGGAATCCTCAAACGACGCCATGGAAATCGTAGAACCGCCACCAAACCAACACTCACAGAGAATCCCCCCTCCCCCAACAATATTTGTGGACGACGTCATTGACATACAGACAATGACCAAGTCCCTAGAGAGAGATATCAGCAAGGAGGAATATAACCTGAAGATAAGCAACAATAAAGTTAAAATACTACCGACGAACCCAGAAGCTTACAGAAACCTCACCAAGACACTCAGGACCCTGAACGCCAACTTCCACACCTACCAACTCAAACAGGAAAGGCCTTTCCGGGTGGTCCTACGAAACATACACCACTCAGCAGACATAGACGAACTAAAATACGAACTCTCCAAACTCGGCCACGAAGTCATCAACGTAAGTAATATAAGGCATAGAGTCTCGAAAGACCCGTTATCCTTATTCTTCCTAGACATTAAACAAAAACCGAACAATAAGGAAATATACAACATCAGTCGCCTAATGAACGCGATAGTAAAGATCGAACCACCGCTCGTGAAAAAAGAAATAGTGCAGTGCAAAAGGTGCCAAAGGTACGGTCATACGCAGAAATACTGCAACCATACTTTCCGCTGCGTTAAATGCGCAGGCTCTCACTCCACTGACCAGTGCGCCAAATCACCGGAAACCCCAGCGAAATGCATCCACTGCCAAGGGGACCACCCTGCCAACTACAAAGGCTGCCCAGCATATAAAACACTATACACGAACAGGTACCCTAAGCTCAGAGCAAAAGAGGTATCCAACCAAACACCCAGCCCGCCGAAATTCACGACTACCCCAACCCCCTCAACCAACCAAACACACAGTCCTACCAAATTCATCTCCACCTCAACCTCCTATGCCCAAGCAGTACAAGGCATCCAAAATAACCCGAACAGCCAAAGGAACCTTCCCCAAAACAGTGACCCCAACCCACCAAACACAGACAACTCCTCAAGGCTTGAAAAGCTAATAGAGAAACAATCGGAGCAAATAAATCACTTGCTATCGCTACTAACACTCATCGTGGAAAAATTAGCACGCCCCGACTCAAAATAAAACCAAGGCGCATAGCACTCTGGAACGCCAACGGTCTAGCGCAACACAAACTTGAACTAGAACTCTTCTTAAAACACCAGCAAATCGACGTAATGCTCGTATCGGAAACCCACTTCACCGACAAGAGCTACCTGAAAATAAATGGTTACAAATTCTACCATACCCAACACCCCAGCGGAAAGGCCCACGGTGGCACCGGAATAATAATCAAAGCAAGTATTAACCACTACGAACTCCCATCATTCCAGAAAGACTACCTCCAAGCAACAAACGTAGCAATAGAAGACTGTCATGGCTCAATCACCACCTCAGCAGTATACTGCCCTCCCAGACACTCCATCGCCAAAGAAGACTTTGATAACTTCCTGGACACCCTGGGCAACAGATTCATAGTTGGAGGAGACTATAACGCCAAGCACATCCAATGGGGCAGCAGACTGGTTACAGCAAGAGGCAAAAACCTCTTAAACAGCATAACAAACAACAACCTCAACTACCTCACCACATACGAACCCACATACTGGCCCACTGACACCAACAAAATACCCGACCTTCTCGACTTCTTCATAACTAAAAATATCCCATCAAGACACGTCCAGATCAACTCCTCGGCTGATCTCTCCTCTGATCATTCTCCCGTGATAGCAACAGTCAGTTCAACAATCATCGAGAATACACCTAATGGCTCCATTCACAACCAACACACCAACTGGCAGCTCTTCAGAGAAGTCTTTACACACTCAACCTCAGCCTTCACCCCACTAAAAACAAAGGAAGATATCGAAGCAGCCACGGAATACTTAAACACGAGCATAATAAACGCAATCCGCCTCTCCACACCGACAAAGCCATCTAACAGCAAACAAGAATATCCCCATTACATACTAAAAAAAATAGCAGAAAAACGAAGACTAAGAAGAGTATGGCAGACCCATAGAACACCGGAGGACAAACGCAAACTTAACAACGCAACTAGAAAGCTATCCAGAACCTTAAGAAACTATAAAAACGACTGTTTCCATAAATACCTCGCCAGCTTATCCCCCACAGCCGACGCCAACTACTCACTATGGAAGGCCTCCAGGAAACTCACACGCCCCCCACAAATAATCCCACCTATCCGCCGTCCGCAAGGTGGATGGGCGCGAAGCCCTATAGAAAAAGCCGACCTGTTTGCAAAACACTTGTCAAAAGTATTCAAACCCCATTCCCCCCAAACCGCCGCGGACGTTACTGAATACCTGCACACCCCCTTCCAAATGTCCCCTCCTATCGAACCCTTCTCCTCTGCTGAGTCTATAGAAACAATCAGTCGCCTAAACCCCAAGAAAGCAGCAGGACACGACCTAATAGGCAATAGAGCAATCAAGGAACTTCCCACAAAAGGGATAGCACTCATCACATCGATTTTTAATGCTATCCTTCGCCTGGAACACTATCCTAAGGCTTGGAAAATCTCATTGATTACCCTCATCCCTAAACCCGGTAAACCGATATACGAAACCTGCTCCTATCGCCCAATCAGTCTTTTACCTACCCTGTCCAAACTATTCGAGAAGATGCTCACGAACCGACTCCTTCCAATCCTAGAGAACTTGAAAACACTCCCAGATCACCAATTCGGCTTCCGAAAACATCATTCTACAGTAGAGCAAATCCACCGCCTAACTCATACGATCAGCCAAACACTCGAAAAGAAAAAATATTGCTCAGCGGTTTTCCTAGACATCCAACAGGCATTCGATAAAGTATGGCATGAAGGGCTACTATACAAACTTAAAAAGATCCTACCCCACCCCTACTACTCCATCCTAAAATCTTACCTAACCAATAGACAATTCATGGTTAAATACCTAGACGCCACTTCCGCAACATTCCCAATAGAAGCCGGCATACCCCAAGGTAGTGTCCTCGGACCCCTACTGTACTCCATCTACACTGCCGACCTACCTATATCAAATGATATAACAATAGCGACATTTGCAGACGACACCGCGTTATTAGCTTCCCACGCAGACCCGGTAATAGCCTCATCCACTCTCCAGCGAAGTCTCGACTCCATGGAAAAGTGGTTTCACAAATGGGGCTTCAAAGTCAACGAAAAAAAATCCTCACATGTAACCTTCACGCTCCGAAAACAAACCTGCCCCCAGGTCACCATCAACAATGCAACAGTTCCTAGCAGGGACACAGTCCGATACCTGGGCATGACCCTGGACAGGAGACTGACGTGGAAGACACACATCTCAGATAAAAGGAAGCAACTAAAGGACAAACTAAAAAAACTCTATTGGCTCACGGGCCGACGCTCCAAACTAAATATACAGAATAAAATTACCCTCTACAAGACCGTAATAAAACCTATCTGGACCCGTAGGTTCCGTAGAATCCAACTATGGGGAACAGCAAGTAACTCCAACATTGAAATACTCCAACGCTTTCAATCGAAAACGCTAAGATCCCTAATTGACGCACCTTGGTATGTAACCAATGAAACAATTCACCGCGACCTCAAGATACCCACCGTCAAAGAGGAAATAGCAAAATATAGCGACAGATACAGCAAAAGAATCAACAAACACCGAAACCCCCTAATCACTGGACTACTCGATACGACGGACCAGATTCGCAGGCTGAAGAGGCACTACCCGCTAGACCTAAACGTTAGATTCATTTAATTATCCAAATTAAGCATATGCACTTACTTATAATACTTATAAATTATACCTATCTATAATAAGTATTAACTTATTGTAAATAAACAGCCATGTCACTGCGCCACGCCAGAAAAATTACTGAAAATTCTCAACGCGAGAATTGATTGTAATTTCAACAAATAAATAAAAAAAAAAAATTGCGACCGGAGCTAGTAGGGCCAACGGACAGGTAGAGCGTATTATGAGTACGCTAAAAAAAAAAAACATGTTCACAACAATAGAAACCAACTGGCGGTCCTGGCAAGACGCGATCGGGGAAATACAACTGGCCTTAAATTGTACCACCAACCGCGTGACTAAGTCAAGCCCGTTGGAACTACTAATCGGTAAAACAGCGAGACCCTACGGCTTATCCCTACCCGACAATATCGAAGAAAGAGAAGTAAATATCTCCCATATAAGACAGCAGGCGATAAAGAATATAGAAGCAAGCGCCAAATACGATAAGGATAGGTTCGACGAAAACAAAGCTAAAATAGTTAGGTTCAACCTTGGCGATTTCGTATTACGCAAAAACGAGGAAAGAAACCAGACGAAGTTCGATCCGAAATTCAGGGGTCCATTCGTAATAGCAGAGACTTTGGAAGGAGATAGATATACCCTAAAAACCTTAGACGGCAAACGATCATATAAGGACAGACACGACAGACTGAGAAGAATGCCAGAAGGTTGCGTCCCTGCTGAGTTAGACGTCTGCGGTGATGACAACGGCGGTGATAATAACGATGCAAGTACACTGACCTCAGAGGATCATTAACACTGCGTTATGGTCATAGTAATACACCGAGTGGTTTTATGTGCTTTTTGTTGTAACCCGTTGAGTGGGTTGATGTGCTTTTGGTTGTAACCCGTTGAGTGGGTTGATATGCTTTTTGTTGTAACCCGTTGAGTGGGTTTATGTGCTTTCTGGGTGTAATGCACCCAACGTGGCAATATGATCCAACAAACTGAGGTTCACCGGTGTACGAAATCGAAAATGATCTGTTGTGTCATTACGGTCTGACTGGCGACTCACAGAAGGCACCTAACACTTTGAATACAAATTATAACATTACAAATTCCTATTCTCTTTTATTTTTCTGTTGTCAAACCTCCGAACGAAACTTTGTTATTGCACTGGACCCTTGACTTACTTGGACATTTAGTTAAATCGCAAATAATGTCAGTTGTATCGAATCTAATGTAAGAAATACGATATTTTAGTTACACACGAGGACGTGTGATAGTCAGGATGGCCGTGTCGGAGATGAAAGAACACCGGAGCCTTTGGAATTTTGGATAATCCCGCAACATTGTAACCTAGAGTCTACTATAGCTGTAATTGAACAATTGTAGTTATTCAATCCGATTGTAATTGTTCGAGAGTTGTGATAATGAGCTTGGGCTCGAGGCGACAGTCAGTCGCCGAACGTAGCCGCGGTCACGGGATGAACGCTTTGTCTAACAAAGGTATGGAGTAATTCTATAGCTCTCCTTAAAAGAAATATTCGTGGCGACACGCGACAGTAAACATTCCAACGGTTTCTGTCCCGTGGCTCTCCACACGCAGACCCTATTCTTCGAGTAAGATGATTGCCAGATGTCGATGCGTCTCCGCAGTACATGTTCGGCTAGCCCGAGGGCCCGTTATAAATCTTAAGGTTTAGTTAACTAAAGTCCTTCAAACAGACAAACAGTCTTTGTCCCAACTACGGGAAGATAGGGGAGACATATTTTTCAACGAGCGGCGTCTCCCACTAGCAACTTTCCCTCGAGGGCGGCTAGCATCTTTTTCTAACCACCGATATGGAGATTGACCAATTAGCAGCAACGCCAATTTCTCTTACTTTCTGAACGAAGGCTTTTCTCGACGAATCCGATGATCTCGTGTCCTTAGACACACCCCATTATAGTTTTCCGCCGTGGCATCATCGGGACGGGAAAGACATTCTTTCTCGCGATCTCATTGATGAAAGGAGTAACTCTTTACGACCAGTGAATATTACGCGTCCGACTTAGATTTTGTGAGTACGTTCATCTATCATCCCGTCGACCGCGGATTCGTTATTGAACCTAGGATCATTGTCATTAGTTTCTCGAGCACCTAACTACCGCGGTTACTTGTCCGGTTCTATAATAATCGTATTTGCACTAGTCAATGTCTTCTCTATTGCGTAACGACAACGTGTAACCCAAACGAAGATTCGTTTCACGCCCCTAACCCTAATTCTAATGTAAACCCGACATATATATTCCTGGCGTTTCAATTATTTTCCCCTTTTGTAGTTATTCTTATTTTCTGGTTTATTTAGAATTGTTTGTATTATGTATTTTGTTTATTGGTTGGATTTGTTAATCGCCCTTGTTTTGTTAATCCTATCTTCCGTTTCGTGGTGCCGCGTGTTCGTTTGTGCATTCAAATCCTTATTCGCGTGTTTTGTATAGAATGGTTTTCTTGTTCTTGTTACGGCGCGTGCGGAGCGCGGGACGTGACAATTACATTTGCAGTTTAAAATGGAGTTCAACGAGCGCTTAAACGTCGAAATATATCCAACGCGAAGGAAATGACGGCTAGATTTCATCAAAATCGACGAAATGTTCGCGATTTGCGAGTTATGTTGCTTATTTCGACGCTTAAACGGTAGTGCATTGCATTTGCAGTGCAAAATGGAGTGAAATGAGCGCTTAAACGTCGAAATATCTCCAACGGGAAGGAAATGACAGTTAGTTTTCGTCAAAGTCGACGAAATCTTCGCGCTTTGCGAGCTATTTTGATTGTTTCGACGCTAAAACGGTAGTGCTGTCACGTCCCGCGCTCCGCACGCGCCGTAACAAGAACAAGAAAACCATTCTATACAAAACGCGCGAATAAGGATTTGAATGCACAAATGAACACACGGCGCTACGAAACTAAAGGAAGGATTAACAAAACGAGGGCGACTAATAAATGCAACCAGTGTAAAATAAAATAAATAAAACCAGCTAATGGATTGAACGAGTTACGAACCAAACAAATAAACCGGGAAATAAGAATAACTACAAAAGGGGAAATAATTGAAACGCCAGAAATACATGTATATATAAATATATTTTAATCAATCAACTTGGAGAGTTACATATAAGTATAAACATATATGCTAGACATGTAATAAACTAGTAAATATCAGAGACAGTGCTTCCAATACTATTTTAACAATTTATGAAATATAAGTAAATATGAAGTCAAAAACTAATAGTCTAAGGAATACATAAAACATACAATATTGTATTATTAAAGAAATAAAAGTTACATTGTTAGAAACATATATATATATGTGTGCACATTCTATCAAACAGATACATACTTAAAACTAGCCTACGTTCCGGTAAAGAGTTATAAAATAAGAACTACGTTACGAAACATGCATGTCTATATATAAATATATATATAATCTATATTCTAAACCACTATTAATGTGTGCGCATTCTACATTATTAATTCAAATCAATAATTTAAGATACATACTTAAAACTAGCCTACATTCCGGTAAAGAGTTATAAAATAAGAACTACATTACGAAACATGCATGTCTCTATGCTAACATATAAAAATCTATATTCTAAACTACTACTAATCTATGCGCATTCTACAATCTAAGATACATACTTAAAACTAGCCTACATGCCTGTAAAGAATTATAAAATAAGAACTACATTAAGAAACATGCATGTCTCTATATAAACATAATCTATTTTCTAAACTAAAACTACTACTAATAATCTACAAAAGAAATAGAACACACAACGCAACACTCGGGACTAAGCTACAACCTGTCGATAGGCCAAACGCTCAAAATAATTAACAGCGCAACGACTTGAGGAATTGCGTACAGAAATTCTACCATCAAACACAAATATGTAAAAACACATTAAACGCACAATAATCTAGTAACAAAACCTTCAATACTATGTTGTCACAATACAAGATATATATGTATATATGAAATCAAATGATTGACACATAACCTCAAATGCACAACACTATATCGCTAAAGTATCTAAATGAAAATCACTTTGCCAGAAATATATACATATATACGTGTGCGTGTGCGTGTTCTATCTTATTAAAAGAAGTTAATATAAAATAAATAATTAACATTTCATTTCGTATGAATACTACATGGCCAGGAGAAATATTCATATAAATACGTATATGTGTGTGTGTGTGTGTTTTATATTATCGAATACTCTATAAAATAAACTACTCAAAACAATAAATAACGCAATCGAAGAATTACAAAACATTAGCCATATTAAAATGACACACAACATAAATATATATATATACGTATATTCATACGAACAATACTTCGTCACTTTAAACCAATATTAATAAGTAAACGTTTAATTGCGGTAGAATAAGGAAAACGAGCGGCAGACGGAAAATTACTTCGATATTAAACAAAATTAAAGACCCATTACTATAACTTTGCTGATGATGTTTATGAGCAGCCATGTTAGATTTACACGCGTCACGGTGACAGGAATATTAAGGATTAATGGAAGTCAGGAGCGAGAAATAAATCATGAAAACACATTGTTAACACTTTTCTTTAATAAAATCTGTGCGCAACTACAAATGTAAAGAATATATATGTATATATATACAATTAATTAAAAAGGGGGGAAATATAGAATTAAAATACATATATTTAACAAACATAAAATAGATAACCTAACACTATCACATTTAAAATGTATATATATATATATATTGAACACAAAACAAAATACATCTAAAAAAATAATAATAATAAGGAACATCAAACAGCGAACCAACGAAATTGAAGCAGCTACACTAAATCAAAATCGTAGCAAGGAGCTCCAGGACAAAGTTCGCTGAACTCACGCATACACCAATAACGCACAACAAGGGAAATTCCCTTTCTCCCAGAAGCATGGTGACGAAGATGTGCCTCCAAATCTCTCCGGGAATTTCATTTGCAAAACGAACTTTCACACAACGATCGGTATCAACGATTTCAACCAGAGGGGGTTCCCACTCCAATACGACGGTCTCTGCATCGAAGAAACTCTCGTCGAAAGTAACCAAATCGTCAAAGCTCAATTTCGACACGGCCTCGGCACCAATGTTCAATAGTTCCTCCAACCACTCTGATACTTGTGGTTTATCACAGGGCCGCATGCGTTTGATGGGTCTTCCCGAGTCGCCCATGGGTTCTTCGGAATCCCTCTTTCGCTTGCGCTGAAAACAACACAGTATATTTTAAATAAAACGAAACAGGACGAATCAAGCGGACTAAAAACAATACTAAATACGTACCAGAGAAGTCTGGATAGGAACCTCTGATGGAAATGACTCCGCAAACATTGTTCGAACGTCGATCACCGAAGCCTAGGGAAATAACAAAAAAAAAAGGAAAAACAATCAAAATCACAAAAACAACCATAATATGCAAACATCCAAACTTACGCAAAACAACTCGAAGGAGGAGGTCCTTGTTATGGGAGAGAAGCGGAATTGTGCGTGTTGCCCGAGCAAACATTGAAATGATAATGATGCTGCAGCCACCAGCCCTTCCACGCGCCGAAGAAACAACGGTAATTCCCACGGTACAGCACGTGGAAGTCTCTCGCGGAAAGGACTAGATCAGCGAGGAATGCTTCAAATCTCCTAGACGCTAGCTCAGCAGAAACACAGGACCGATAAAAACTAAGTCGAAATACGGAATTTACATTTTGTCACGTACGATTCCAAGAAACCCAAACTGCAACATCCCGATTCCCACGGAAGCGTACCCCCAGCGGACCACCACCCCGTGGGGGATGGCATTATAAATAAGCGAAGCAACATAGAGCAGCGTTCATTCTTTACGGCTCATTAATTTGGTGTTCATTCTTTGCGATCATTGTTATTACGGATCATTCGTATTACGTTCTTTATTGCGCTCATCATTGCGTTTAGAAATTTTGTATAGTATTTTGCGTTTCGGGGTCTTTAGTTTCTCGGTCAAGAAAAGAGAACCGCGACTAAGTAAAAGAAGATTTTATCTTTGAAATCCTCATTTCATCGTTTAGACACAAACGCGCATTGTAATTGCGGTATTAATCCAGTTAGTAAATTGTTCAGTCTGTATCGAAATAGATAAATAAAGTAAAAGTTGATAGAAAACTATATTCGAGTTCAAGTAATAAACCCAACAAAAACTTCGACGACCACCGGAGCAGCTGAGCTGGCACCAGACACTACCTACTCCTCAAGGTAAGAAAATTAATTTTGAAACTTTCCTTCTTCTCTGATAATCTCGTTGCCCTCGAGAATTGAATTAGAACTTCCTATCATCGATCTCGTTTTATTTTCGTGAACGGTTTTGAAGATAGAATCATTGTTTAAACTTTTAACAAAGAAGTTGTCCGCTGTGTCGGCTTGTGCGAACGGTGTTTTCCTCCTCCCATTGTTGGTAACATATTACCCGTCTTTGGGCAAGGCTTGCGAAATCACACAAGTCCCGCACAGAAAGGACTATTAAATACATCGTCGGGGTCAATCGAAAATTAAGAACAATACCGGCATTGCTATTAACCGATATTCTTGCCATCATTGCATGCGATTGTAAGAGAGAAATAACAGAACAATTTTCCTTCGAAAATTTAACCAAAGGATCGTTCGCTGTGTTGGCTTGTGCAAACGGTGTTTTCGATTATCGAAAACACCCATCGATCTTCGCATTCCTCCTCCCACTGTTGGTAAAATATTACCCGTCTTTGGGCAAGGCTTGCGAAATCACACGAGTCCCACACAGAGAGGATCGTTAGAATCATCCTCGATAATTAAACTCAAAAGGCAAGAAAATCGTGGTAACAGAATCCATCGTAGTGAACGAATTGAGTTTCGGTTCTAACGGCAAACTACTACAGCGAAATTAAAAGAGAAGAAGAAGTCAAACGTAAAAATAAATTTATATAAAACACCGAAAAATCTCACATTCCTATCCAATCCAGCAACGCCAAAATACATATATCCAGCTAATAAAATATATATATGGGTAATAATCTAAGCAATTCTACGTCCAAATAAAAACTCGTTCAACGAGGAAAAATATTTATTGTACCCAGCTTTAATCCTCTCCCGTGCTAGTATGCCTGCGCATAGCAGGTTAGCCGAAAAGTGGAATTCGTTTACCAGTTGCATTAAGCGTCAGTTAACGCTACCCATTAAACGTAAAAGAAAATAATAAAAATAATATATTTTGAAATAGTCCTTAGACTATTTCCGGTGGCAGCAATTACCGTATTAATTAGAAATCTAAATCAGTATTAAATACACAATAATATCATTTCAATTTATTTCCCTTCCGATTAAATTCAAACTCAACAAAAAAAAAAAAAAAAAAAATTTTCAGTAAAATTGAAATTTAAGATTTGATCGATTTAAACAAACAAACTGATACGTAACAGTGCATTGCATTCGCAGTGTAAAGCGGAGTGAAATGAGCGCTTAAACGTCGAAATATCTCCAGTGGGAAGGAAGTGGCGGTTAGTTTTCGTCAAAATCGACGAAATCATCGCGATTTGCGATCTGTTTTGCCTGTTTCGACGCTTAAACGGTAGTGCGTTACATTTGCAGTGCAAAACGGAGTGAAATGAGCGCTTAAACGTCGATATATCTCCAACGGGAAGGAAATGACGTCTATTATTCGTCAAAATCGACGAAATCATCGCGATTTGCGATCTGTTTTGCCTGTTTCGACGCTTAAACGGTAGTGCATTACATTTGCAGTGCAAAACGGAGTGAAATGAGCGCTTAAACGTCGAAATATCTA
>NW_022883335.1:0-18202 GCF_011952255.1 Bombus vosnesenskii | reverse complement strand
CCTAACGTAATACGTTATAACGTTATACTATAATACGTAATAAGTTATAAAATTATACTATATAGCGTAATAAGTTATAACGATATACTCTATAACGTAGTACGTTATAATGTTACACTGCCTAACGTAATACGTTATAACTTAATTCTATGTAATGTCATACGTTATAACGTTATACTGTATAACGTGATACGATGTCACGTTATACTATATAACGTAATACGTTATAACGTTATACCATATAACGTAATACGTTATAACTTAATTCTAAGTAATGTCATAAGTTGTAACGTTATACTGTATAACGTAATACGTTATAACGTTATACTATATAACGTAATACGTTATAACGTTATACCATATAATGTAATACGCTATAACGCTATTCTATAAAATGAAATACGCTATAACGATATTCTATGTAACGTCATACGTTATAACGTTACGCTATATAACGTGATACGATATAACGTTATACTATATAACGTCATACGTTATAGCGTTACACAATATATCGTAACTCGTTATAACGTTATACTATATAACGTAATACGTTGTTACGTTATACTGTATAACGTAATACGTCATAACGTTATGCTGCGTAACGTCATACGTTATAAGGTTACACTATATAATGTGATATGTTATAACTTTATTCTAAGTAATGTCATAAGTTATAACATAATACTGTATAACGTAATACGTCATAACGTTATACCATATAACGTAATACGTCATAACGTTATGCTGCGTAAAGTCAGACGTTATAAGGTTACACTATATAACGTTATAACGCTATACTATAAAACGTAATACGTTATAACGTTATACCATATAGCATTATACTATATAACTTAATACGTTATAACGTTATACCATATAACGTAATACGTTATAACTTAATTCTAAGTAATGTCATAAGTTATAACGTTATACTATATAACGTAATACGTTATAACTTTATACTATAAAACGTACTACTTTATAACGTTATACCATATAATGTAATACGTTATAACGTTATTCTATAGAACGTAATAGGTTATAACGTTATACCATATAACGTAATACCTCATAACGTTATTCTGCGGAACGCCATGCGTTATAACGTTACACTATATAATGTAATACGGTATAGCGTTATACTATATAACGTAATACGTTATAACGTTATTCTATGTAACGTCATCCGTTATAACGTTACACTATATAACGTAATACGGTCTAACGTTATACCATATAACGTAATACGTTATAACGTTATTCTATGTAACGTCAAACGTTATAACGTTACTCTATATAATGTAATACTATATAACGTTATACTAAATAACGTAATACGTTATAACGTTATTCTATAAAACGGAATACGTCATAACGCTCTACCATATAACGTAATAAGACATAACGTTATGCTGCGTAACGTCATACGTTATAAGGTTACACTATATAATGTGATACGTTGTAACGCTATACTATAAAACGTAATACGTTATTACGTTATAACTTTATACTATAAGACGTAATACGTTATAACGTTATTCTATAAAACGTCATACGTTTTAACGTTGTAACATCGTGATATAATGTGTTTACAAAGGGTGGACAATAGAGATGTTAATCAGACAGAAAAAGATGATTGTTGTTCAACCTGTACTATTCACGCCAAACGCACAGAAAACAGCGCAAACCACACTCTCTCGGCAACGCCTCTCGCAACCTCTGTCTCCGCTCAACTCGCACTCGGCTCCTCGGCTCGCACTCTGCTTTTCTAATCACACTCTGTTTTTCGACTGACTCATCGTTCCTTTGTCTTTTTCTTAGCCCCACCACGCACGTGCTCCGCAACCGCTCGTAGTCAAAGTCACGTAGGCCTTTTTTTGCGTAACCTATTCGACCGAAAGACCGACGATACATTGTTGGGCCTGTCGGTGCTTCGACTTTCTGGCGACATTGTTTATGGTTCGCCCGATATTTCTTAGGCCTTTCGTCCACGATACTACACTCGGCCATCCTGCAATAACATCTGCCCTCAGATGTTGCCTTCTATCTCGCTGTCATCAGATGCGTCACTTTCGGCGTTTAGGACCCAGGGCTTCATAAAATCTGCAGTCGTCGAGGTGTGCGCGGGCCCCTCATGCTCCCCTACTTTCTCCACAGTGTAGCGGTCACTGCGCATGGCGCGCGCGACCCGGTACGGACCTAAAAATCTGCCCCCGAGGTTTAACCCTGCGCCGAACTGCGTTCTCTTTATGGCGACAAGGTCCCCCCTTCGATACTGCTTCGCGCTCTTTCTTCTTTTATTGTAACTCCGACGATTCTCCTCTTGGGTTGTGGCGATCTTCCTCTTCGCGTCTTCACGTAGCTCGCGACGTTGTTCTTCAAACCTCGCGACCCACTCTTCGTCGATCAGCTTTCTAACCTTCGCCTCTTCCCTGACTTGCATTTCGACCCCGACCAGTAGCTGGAAAGGTGTCTTCCCTGTGCTTCTGTTCACGGTGGAATTTAGGTGTTTCTGAACCTGATCGACATGCTTATACCAGTCATCGGGTTTAGGGGCAGTCAGTTTAGTTAGTAATGGTATGAGGGTCCTGTTTATCCTCTCCACCTGCCCGTTCCCCCTCGGCGCCCCCGTCGTGATTAATGAATGCTTTATGTTTTCTCCTTCGCAATATTCTCGGAAAGCGTTGGACGTGAACGCTGTTCCCCGATCGGAAATGATTCGCCGTGGATTCCCAAAAATAGCCGCTTGCTTCTTCAGTCGGTCGACAACATCAGCGGTATTAGTAGACCTGGTGGGATAAAGCCACGTGAACTTCGTGAACGCATCCACCACTACAAAGATGTGCGCGTATCTCTTCCTTGTAGCTGTCATGGGGCCCACATGATCAATATGGTAGGTATCTAACGGCGTGTCGCCTTTGTCCAGCGGATTAAGATATCCCTCTTGCCTGCCTGACTTCCGTTCGGCTAGGATACAGTCGAGACAGTTGGATACCACGCGTTCGACCTTTTCGCGCAACCCCTTGAACCAGAAGTCCTTCTTGACCATAGCTTCGGTTTTGGTAACCCCGAAATGCCCACGCTCGTGCGCTTGCCTGACTACTTGCGTCTGCATCGCCTTCGGTACTACTATTAGCACATCGTCCTTACACTCCTTATACAAAATATCGTTTCTTATCACATACCCATCGGCCTGACTGCACGTTGTGGCGTCCAAAATCCTACGGACTTCGATGTCCTCGTTCTGTGCCCTTCTCAACCGTGCAATCAGCCCGTCTTCACTCTCCGTTAGATACATGATGCTCGGCAGGGGGTTCCTACTGAGGGCATCTACATGCTGCATACTTTTTCCCGGCCGATGACATACTTGATACTTAAACTCGCCTAGCAACAAGGCCCATCTAGCCACACGCACACACAAGTCTTTCTTTCTCATCGTCATGGCGAACGCTTGACAATCCGTAACAATAGTAAACGGCACACCTAACAGATATACCCTGAACTTCTTCAACGCTTTTACTATTGCTAGCACCTCTAGTTCGTAGCTGGTGTACTTCGCTTCTGCGGGAGTTGTTTTTCCGTTGGCAAAGTAGACTGGATGGAATTTACCGTCGTTCGGATCCAGTTGCATTAATATCGCTCCGTAACACTCTGCGGACGCGTCAGTATGCAACTCGGTCTCTGCGCCTATTCTATAGAGTGTTAAAACAGGCCCGCTGGTAAGCGCTGCTTTCAAAGTTTCGAAAGCTTCCGATTCCCGATCCCCGAACTTGAAGTCTACCCCCTTTTCCAACAGGTCGGTTAAGGGTTTGGCAATCTTCGCGTAACCTCTAATGAATTTTCGAAAATATCCTGTAAGCCCCAAAAAACTCTGGACTTTTCTAACCGATGTTGGCTTGGGAAAGTTTGCAACGGTCTTAGTTTTATGAGCGGACGGCTTTATGGTGTTTCCCGAGACCATGTGTCCCAAATACTCGATTTCCCTCTGCATAAAACGACATTTTTTCCAATTTATGACTAGCCCATACTGCCCAGTTAATTCTACGACCATTTGCAGGCGTTCCCATGCCTCCTCTAAATTCTTCGCAAGGATAATGATATCGTCCATGTACACGATGACAATACCCTTATCCATCAGTTCTTTGTAGATCTTCGATATGTACTTTTGGAAGACAATAGGGGAAATTTTCAGGCCAAACGGCAACTTCAGAAATTCGTATTGCCCCGTGGGCGTAACAAAAGAGGTGTACTTCTGGCTATCCTTATCTAGACTTACGTGGAAAAACCCATTTTTTAGATCTATTGTTGTGAAAAGCTGGGCGCCCTGCAACGCGTCTAAAACGTCTTCAATTAACGGCAACGGAAAATGCGGACACTCAATGAGTTCGTTAAGCTCACGAAAATCGACGCAAACCCTGATGGAGCCATCTTTCTTTCGGACTACCACTATCGGGCTCGCATACTCCGAGTCCGACGGTTTGATGACACCCTCGTTTGTCCACGCTTCCATCAGATTATCTACTTCCTTTCTTTCCGACGGCGCCAGTCTTCGCGGTCTTCGCGCTACCAGTTTGTCGCTTTTCAGAACTATTTTCGCGGTTATCCCGACGTCTCTCTTCTTCTCCGGCCTATACCCTTTAATAATATCCCGAATGGCTTCACGGTAATGAGGTTCTCGTACATGCGACAAGTCGATCTCGTCGGATTGTTCTATCGCGTTTACCCTCAGTACATCCGGCGCGTCCTCGTGACCGTCGGTCTGGTCGTCGAGTCGCAAAAATGTCACCTCGCCCCGTTTGACTCGCAACTCTACCTGGTCTAAAAAATCGGTACCTAAGAGTAGACTGTGTCTTGTCATTACCTTATTGGAGACAACATGCAGGGTGACGGTAAAGTCGTGCCCGTCGACCGTCATTACCCTGGTAAACTCGCCCCAGGTACTATTGCCAGCGGAACCAAAACCATCAAACCTAAGTTTGCAATTTCCCAGAGGTGGTGAACCTAACCTCGCATACTCATCCGCTCGTATGAACGTAAGGTCACTACCTGTATCCACTAACGAGACAAACCTGCAGCCATCTATCGACACGTCCTTCACATACTTCCCTTTTTCGGATCTTGACACTACGCAAGTCTCTTTCGGTCGTGCCGTACACCTCGCTGCAATATGTCCAAATCCGCTGCACTCGGAACACCTAACATCTTCTCCCCTCTCCGGACACTTAACCCTTAGATGATCCTCACTACCGCAAATGAAGCATCTTCTTTTCTTCATTGCGTCTACAGATTGACTGGGCTTCCCGTTCTTCTGGGTTTTAGCCGGCTTCACAATCGACTTTGCTTTGCGACTCTTCTGCTCTTCGTACATCACTAACCTCTTCCTCAACTCTTTGATTGACGTCGCGCCGTATAATATAGCCTTATTGTTCTCGTCGTCTATTATTCCATCCACTATGTATTCCACCTTTGCTTCCTCCTCCATGTCCACATGGCTGGCTATTTCGAGCATACGGTACATGTAAGCCAAACATGCTTCATCACTCTCCTTTTTCGTTTCTTCAAGTTTCTGATGAACTTGCCTACTGTTGACTTTCCTCGAAAATTCTTTCACTAGCCCCCTCTTCAACTCATGCCAAGTTCTGGCATGACACTCGAAGCTCGCGAATATTTTCGCTGATCCCTTCAGCAGCTTCCTGGCGTAGACTGCCTTCTGCCCGTCCGACCACATGCACGTATCAGCGACTTCCTCGAACGACTCGAACCATCGTTCGACATTTTCACCTCTGTTGCCACTAAACGACTCTAGTGCATCTTCGACGTCTCTAAAACTCAGTGTCGAACCAACGCATGCCCTTCGACAACATTCGGCACGGTCCTGATGCACCCTTCGCGTATCTTTCTTGTATCCCCTTGCGTTTTTCTTGTCCTCTTCATCCTCACTTTCGTCGTCGCTTTCTTCTTCCGACGATATGTCGTTACCATCCATGGCCGCTTGTAGCCGTGCGCGTAATTCTACTTTTCTTCCCGTCGTTTTTAAACCCAAACTAGCGAGGCGCTCCTTCAACTCCTTCGTATTCATTTTCTCAACATCTTCATCTTCGTTACAATCACGCTCAGCTCTCTGTACGTTTCCTAGATCTCGTTGACCGGTTAGCTCTTCACCGCCCGTCGATCCCTTACGATACGATTGTCCAGCCCTACACGCCCGATTCAGACTTGCAATCAGCACTGACCTCGCACCCAATATAGGGAGGTTCATTCGCGCGAGCTTACTCCTCAGCTCCTCCAGCGTCGAACCCTCTTCACCCGACAATCGTTCGTCCCCGACGTTTGCCATTTTTTACACTACACGAACTTAAACAGTCAACGATATCGTCTTTTACCGCACCGCGTACCGGTAAATTCACAACTAGCTCGAATAGCTCTGTTAAACCGTTTCGTTTTGTGTCCAGTCCAATCCCGGACGAGCCCCCAAAAATATGTAATATCGTGATATAATGTGTTTACAAAGAGTGGACAATAGAGATGTTAATCAGACAGAAAAAGATGATTGTTGTTCAACCTGAACTATTCACGCCAAACGCACAGAAAACAGCGCAAACCACACTCTCTCGCCAAAGCCACTCGCGTTATTATACTACATAGCGTAATAAGATATAACGTTATACTATATAACGTAATACGTTATTGCGTTATTCTATCTATCGTAATACGTTATAAAGTTATACTATAAAATATGATACGTTATAGCGTTATACCATATACCATATATACTATATAACGTTATACGTTATAATGTTATACCTAATAAAATAATACGTCATAACTTAATTCTATGTAATGTCATACGTTATAACGTTATTCTGTGTACCGTAATACGGTGTAACGTTATACTATATAACGTAATACGTTATAACGTTATACCATATAACGTAATACGTTATAACTTAATTCTATGTAATGTCATACGTTACAACGTTACACTGTATAACGTGATACGATGTAACGTTATACTATATAACGTAATACGTTATAACGTTATACCATATAACGTAATACGTTAAAACGTAATTCTAAGTAATGTCATAAGTTATAACGTTATACTATATAACGTAATACGTTGTTACGTTATACTATATAACGTAATACGTCATAACGTTATGCTGCGTAACGTCATACGTTATAAGGTTACACTATATAATGTGATATGTTATAACTTAACTCTAAGTAATGTCATAAGTTATAACGTTATACTATATAACGTAATACGTTATAACGTTATACCATATAATGTAATACGCTATAACGCTATTCTGTAAAATGAAATACGTTATAACGTTATACCATATAACGTAATACGTTATAACTTAATTCTATATAATGTCATACGTTATAACGTTATACTGTATAACGTAATACGGTGTAACGTTATTCTATGTAACGTCATACGTTATAATGTTATACTACTTAACGTAATACGTTATAACGTTATAACATATAACGTACTACGTTATAGTGTTACACTGCCTAATGTAATACGTTATAACGTTACACAATATAATGTAATACGTTATAACGATATACTCTATTACGTAGTACGTTATAATGTTACACTGCCTAACGTAATACGTTATAACATTATACTATAAAACGTAATACGTTATAACGTTATACCATATAGCATTATACTATATAACGTAATACGTTATAAAATTAAACTATATAGCGTAATAAGTTATAACGATATACTCCATAACGTAGTATGTTATAATGTTACACTGCCTAACGTAATACGTTATAAAGTAATACTGAATAACGTAATCAGTTATAACGTTATTCTGCGGAACGTCATGCGTTATAACGTTACTCTATATAATGTAATACGGTATAACATTGTACTATATAACGTAATACGTTATAACGTTATACTATATAACGTAATACGTTATTACGTTGTTCTGTGTAACGTAATACGTTACAAAACTATACTATATAGCGTAATAAGTTATAACGATATACTCAATAACGTAGTACGTTATAATGTTACACTGCCTAACGTAATACGTTATAACTTAATTCTATGTAATGTCATACGTTATAACGTTATACTGTATAACGTGATACGATGTAACGTTATACTATATAACGTAATACGTTATAACGTTATACCATATAACGTAATACGTTATAACTTAATTCTAAGTAATGTCATAAGTTATAACGTTATACTGTATAACGTAATACGTTATAACGTTATACTATATAACTTAATACGCTATAACGTTATACCATATAATGTAATACGCTATAACGCTATTCTATAAAATGAAATACGTTATAACGTTATTCTATGTAACGTCATACGTTATAACGTTACGCTATATAACGTGATACGATATAACGTTATAACTTTATACTATAAGACGTAATACGTTATAACGTTGTTCTATAAAACGTCATACGTTATAACGTAATTCCATGTAACGTCATACGTTATAACGTTACACAGTATAACGTAACACGGTATAACGTTATTCTATAAAACGGAATACGTCATAACGTTACACTATATAACGTGATACGATATGACGATATATAGTATAACGTCATACGTTACGTATAACATACGTTATAACGTTATTCTATATAACGTAATACGTTATAAAGTTATGCTATATAACGTAATACGTTATAACGTTATTCTATGTAACGTCATCCGCTATAACGTTCTACTATATAACGTAATACGGTATACCGTCATACTATATAACGTAGTAAGGTATAACTTTATACTATAAAACGTAATACGTTATAAAGTTATACTATATAACGTAATACGTTATAACTTTATACTATAAAACGTAATACGTTATTACATTATACTGTATAACGTAATGCGTTATAACTTTATACTATAAAATGTAATACGTTATAACGATATTCTATAAAACGTAATACGTCATAACGTTACACTATATAACGTGATACGATATGACGTTATACTATATAACGTCATACGGTATAACGTTATACCTATATAACGTAATACGTTATAAAATTATACTATATAACGTAATACGTTCTAACGTTATACTATATAACGTAATACGTTATTACGTTCTTCTATATAACGCAATACATTATAAAATTATACTACATAGCGTAATAAGTTATAACGTTATACTATAAAACGTAATACGTTATAACGTTATACCATATAACGTAATACGTTAAAACGTAATTCTAAGTAATGTCATAAGTTATAACGTTATACTATATAACGTAATACGTTGTTACGTTATACTATATAACGTAATACGTCATAACGTTATGCTGCGTAACGTCATACGTTATAAGGTTACACTATATAATGTGATATGTTATAACCTAATTCTAAGTAATGTCATAAATTATAACGTTATTCTGTATAACGCAATACGTCATAACGTTATACCATATAACGTAATACGTCATAACGTTATGCTGCGTAACGTCATACGTTATAACGTTATTCTATGTAACGTCAAACGTTATAACATTACTCTATATAATGTAATACTATATAACGTTATACTGTATAACGTAATACGGTATAACGTTATACCATATAACGTAATACGTTATAACGTTATACTGTATAACATAATACGTTATTACGTTATTCTATATAACGTAATACGTTATAACGTTATTCTGCGGAACGTCATGCGTTATAACGTTACTCTATATAATGTAATACGTTATAACGTTATTCTGCGGAACGTCATGCGTTATAACGTTACTCTATATAATGTAATACGGTATAACTTTATACTATAAAACGTAATACGTTATTACGTTATAACTTTATACTATTAAACGTAATACGTTATATCGTTATTCTATAAAACGTAATAGGTTATAACGTTATACTATAGAACGTAATACCTCATAACGTTATTCTGCGGAACGCCATGCGTTATAACGTTACTCCATATAATGTAATACGGTATAACGTTATACTATATAACGTAATACGTTATTACGTTATTCTATCTAACGTAATACGTTATAAAATTATACTTGTCGGAGATAAGGTGACACCGGTGCCTTCCCTCTGAAACCTCGGGAAGATCCATAGAAACATTGTAATTAAAATCTACAGTTGTAACTAAACGATTTGCCGTCATTCTAACCAATTGTATTTGTTTAAGTCTTGTGACAATGAGCTTGGGCTCAATTCGATAATTGGTCGCCGAACGTGGCCGCGGTCAACGGGACCAACTCTCCATTTAACAAAGGCATTGAGTAATCCTATAGCACTCCTTAAAAGAAAGATTCGTAGCGGCACTTGGCAGTAAACATTCCAACGGTTTCTGTCCCGTAGCTTGCCACACGCAGATCCTATTCTCCGGGCAGGATGTTTACCAGATGTTGACGCGTCTCCACAGTACGTGATCGACTAGCACGAGGGCCGTCATAAACACTAATATCTAGTTACCTAAAATCCTTCAACAGATACACAGTCTTTGTCCCAGTTACGGGAAGACAGGAGAGACCTATTTTTCCACGAACGACGTCTCCCACTAGCAACCCTCCCTCAAGGGCAGCTAGCATCCTTTACTAACTACCGATATGGAGATTGGCCAATTAGCAGCAACGTCAATTTCCCTTACTTTCCGAACGTAGGATATCCCCGACGAATCCGATGAACTCGTGTCCTTAGACACGCCCCATCATAGTTTTCCTCTGAGGTATCACCGGGACGGAAAGTCATTCTCTCTTGCGGTCTCATCGACAAAAAGGATTTACTCCTTACGGTCAGCGAATATTAACACAGAATCCGACTTAGATTTTTGCGAGTGCGTACGACTACCGTCCCGTTGTCCGCGGATTCTTTATTGATCCTAGGATCATTGTCATTAGTCTCTCGAGTATCTAATTACCACGGTTACTTGTCCGGTTCTATGGTAATCGCATTTGCACCAGTCAATGTCTTCTCTATTGCATAACGACAATGTGTAATCCAAATGAAGATTCGTGTCACGCCCCCAACTTTAATTCTAATGTAAACCCGAAATTTAATCGGGTTAAAATTAGAATTTAAGGCGCGTAACGATTGTTTGTTCGACCAATCGCGGGGAGACGTAGTCGCTAGGAGAGACGTCAACGGGAGTCGTAAATTACCGTTACGATTATAACAATCGACACCACGACTTGATCGATCCCCTGATTTCCGTTGAGATAATAGGGGTGATTGAGTTTGTATAACACTATGATTCACAGAATTATTAATTATATATTTCCAACACTTAGATTACACTGATGAGCATAGATAGATAGATAATCACTTATCGTACGAAGATAAGATAGATATGTACGTTAGAGCAGGGCTCTTATAATTGGATTTAATGTATTAGTGGACTATAAGATATTTAGCAGAGGAAATGTATGCTCGACAATACCGAGACCGACTCTCGCGTTATGCTTAGACTGCCCCGATAGGCATTAGCGTTACTACTTAGTAGTTGACTTTTCCAACGATGTAGAAGAAGTGAAGTTGAGTGACGATGCTGTGTCGGAGGAAAGCTAGTGATGGGTGTGTCTAGCGCACGGGATCATCGGATTTCTTCATGACATTTTAGGTCAGGAGGTGAGGCCAGTATACATTGCCTCGGATTGGACAAACGAAGGTTGGAGGACTAAGAAGGGCCTTAACCGCCCTCGATAGAAAGTTGCTGGTAGGAAGCATCGTACGTGAGAAAAGCTAACTTTCCCGTGTCAAGCCGTAGTAAACAATAGTCTTTGGAAACTGATTTAGAAAAGACATTTGTTGGGTCTGAAGGACTTTAGCAGGCAAGTGACTCGGGTGTATGACGGGTGCTTAAGGCTATTGAGGGTACGCCGTACGGAAGAGCGGACATCTGGTGTCCGTCTGGCCCGCGGTGTGTGACCTGGGCCAGGCAGAGAGTCGCCCGGCGTGACAACGATTCTTCGATTGAATTAGCCATCGTTTTACACAACAGAGATTATATTTACGCGAATATACAAGATTTTACAAAATATTATGAATACTGAGTTTAATGAATGATAAGATTAACAAACGATAAGTTTAACTAACGATTAGATTAAAGAATAATAAGTTTAACGAATAATAAGAGTAACGAATAATATGTTTTACGAATAATAAATTTAACGAATATTGAGATTAACAATTAATAGGTTTTACGAATAATGAATTTAATTAACACTATTAACAATGTTCCTGGGTTCAAACGAATCCACGGTCAACGGGATAACTCTTTTCTATGCGTAGAATGATTTTTAAACACAAAAATACGATTGCTGAGACACTCGGTAAATTGCTCGATGTATCACTTTCCAAGGCGATCACACGAATGAATATCTGATGAAAATCTTTTTCGCTATACGACTGCATTTGTTTGTTATATGCTCGCTGGAGACATCGAGAAGGTTCCAATCGTTGTTGCTAGGCAATTTCTGTCAAAAGTTTGTTGTATACTCTTTGGAAACATCGAGAAAGATCCAAACGCCGGTACTAGGCAGTTTCTGTTTGGAGATTGATTCCTAATACGTGTGTCCCATTATATCGACATCTTTAAAGTACAATTCTATGTGATTTCTAGGGAGAACAATACAACCGATCCACACCTTCGTCAGGCAAAACGTTTATCCCGTGACCGTGGCTACGTTCGGCGACCAGTTGTCACCTCGAACCCACTTTCGCTATCACAAATATCGAACAATTACAAATGACAACAATTGCTTAATTACAGCTATGATAAAATCTAGGCTAAAGCATTAGAAGATTTTCCCAAAATTGCAAAGGGAAGGCTCTGGTTTTCCTTTCATCTCCGACATATATATATGACGGGTTTACATTACAATTAGGGTTAGGGGCGTGAAACGAATCTTCGTTTGGATTACACGTCGTCATTATGCAATAGAGAAGACATTGGCTAGTACAAATACGATTATCATAGAACCGGACAAGTAACCGTGGTAATTAGATACTCGAGAAACTAATGACAATCATCCTAGGTTCAATAACGAATCCGCGGTCGACGGGATGATAGATGAACGTACTCACAAAATCTAAGTCGGACGCGTAATATTCACCGGTCGTAAGGGGTTACGCTTTTTCATCGATGAGATCGCGAGCGGGAATGACTTTCCCGTCCCGATGATGCCACAGAGGAAAACTATAATGGGGTGTGTCTAAGGACACGAGATCATCGGATTCGTCGAGAAAAGCCTTCGTTCAGAAAGTAAGGGAAATTGGCGTTGCTGCTAATTGGTCAATCTCCATATCGGTGGTTAGAAAAAGATGTTAGCCGTCCTCGAGGGAAAGATGCTAGTGGGAGACGCCGCTCGTTGAAAAATAGGTCTCCCCTATTTTCCCGTAGTTGGGACAAAGACTGTTTGCCTGTTTGAAGGACTTTAGTTGACTAAATCTTAAGATTTATAACGGGCCCTCGAGCTAGCTGAACATGTACTGCGGAGACGCATCGACATCTGGCAATCATCTTACTCGAAGAATAGGGTCTGCATGTGGCGAGCTACGGGACAGAGACCGTTGGAATGTTTACTGTCGAGTGTTACAACTATTTCCTTTTTAAGGAGAGCTATAGAATTATTCCATGCCTTTGTTAGACAAAGCGTTCATCCCGTGACCGCGGCTACGTTCGGCGACTGGCTGTCGCCTCGAGCCCAAGCTCATTATCACAACTCTCGAACAATTACAATCGGATTGAATAACTACAATTGTTCAATTACAGCTATTGTAGACTCTAGGTTTCAATGTTGCGGGATTATACAAAATTCCAAAGGCTCCGGTGTTCTTTCATCTCCGACATATATATGGAATGTTGTAATATTTTCGGAAATCAGGCGATCGATTTGTGAAAACTCAACAATCGATTGTCTAAGTCTTCTCTTTCTCCCTCTGGCTCTTAACTTGCTTTTTTCTTTGTTCAATCTTCGCTTCTCCAAGTCCTGTTTTATTTTCTATCCCAAGTCCCCGTCCTCCTCTATTCATATCGTTCGACCGACTCCCAGTAAACACAGTGAAAGTCAAACCGTCGGTTGATATTCTAAATTCTATAGAATTTACATATATATAATGTTTATTGCCTAAGAAAAATATAAATTACATATGTGTATTCACAATAAACAACGAATTTCTATTTGAAAGTTTTTTTTTATTTATTTATTTGGATTTTACAATTTGTCCAGTAGGACATTTGGTAAAATGTTGTAGCTGTATACTAATATAACATGTGGGTGGCTACCCCCAGCGGGGTACCACCATCGTGTTTGTTGGGTTATGTCCTCTGTGAGATCGGTTGGGTGTTTCCTTTTTAATCTTCTTTTTATGCTTGATGTGTCGACCGTTTCCGCTGCCAGCCGATTTAGATGCGTTGCTATTCTTTCTCCGTACCTTCTTGCACTTTTGTTGATCTCCTCCTTGACCGTTGGTATTCCCAGGTCTTTCCAAATGTCCTCGTTTCTAACGTACCATGGCGCGTTTACTATTGTTCTGAGTATTTTAGAGTGCGATGCCTCTATTTTGATTATATGGCTCATTGCTGCTGTTCCCCATAGTGTTATTCCGTACGTCCAGTTTGGTTTTATGACCATTTTATATATTTTTAGTTTGTTTTCTATGCTTAGTTTGGATTTTCGACTTGTTAGCCAGTACATTTGTCTCCTTGCCATCTGTATTTTGTCTATTGTTGCTGTAATATGCTGTTACCATGTGAGTCGTGTATCTAAGTGGAGTCCTAGGTATTTGACTTGCCTTGTTTGTATTATGTGTGTGCCGTTTAGTACAATGTTTGGTGGTTTCTGTTTTCGCAGTGTGAACGTAATATGTTTGCATTTATCGGGGTTTGCTTTGATTTGTTTCGCTTGAAACCACTTTTCTATTTTTGTGATATGTTCTTGTAGTAATGTAACTGCTGTTGCAGGGTTAGTGTGCCTGACTAGTACAGCTGTGTGATCCGCGAATGTCAGTATTTTGCTATTGTTAGTTGTTGGTATGTTGGCCGTGTATAATGTGTATAAAATTGGTCCTAGGACGCTTCCTTGCGGAACTCCTGCCTTGATTTCTTTAGCTTCCGAGTGTGTCTTTTTGATTTTTACTATGAAGCTTCTGTTGCTTAGGTATGATTTGATTACTTGGTATATCTGCCCCGAGAACTGTTTCCTGATTGATTGTAGTTGGCTAGTGTGGTTTATTTTATCGAATGCTTTTTCGATGTCCATAAAGAGTGCCGTGCAGTATTGTTTTGTTTCCAGCGCCTGTAGGATTTCATTGACGAGTCTTTGCGTTTGTTTTATTGTGGAGTGTTTGTTTCTGAATCCGAATTGGTGATCCGGTATTAGATGGTTCTTCTCTATTAGTGGTTTTATCCGGTCGTAGATTATTTTCTCTACTATCTTAGAGAACACCGGAAGTAGTGAGATTGGTCTGTATGACTTGGTTTCGTGTGAGTCCTTGCCTGGTTTGGGTATCATTATGATTTTTGCCAGTTTCCAAGCTTTTGGAAAGTATTGTATTCTTAGTATTGCGTTTACTATTATTGTGGTTTGTCTTATCGCTTTTGGCGGAAGGTTTTTCAAGATTTGGCTGTTAATTAGGTCGATTCCTGGTGCTTTATTGTTTTTTGTTTCCTCAATTATGTTTCTGATTTCTTGTGCGGTTGCTTTGGGTATGGTGATTGTCAGTTGGTGTACTAGTAGTTAGCGCATCCTCGTCCGTATGACTATTGTGGTTGCTATTGTTGATGTTGTGTGGGGTGAATGTGTTGCCTAGGTGGTTGGAAAATTCTTCAGCTTGCTCTTCGTTGCTTCTTGCCCATGTGTTGTCTGCTCTTCTGATTGTTGGTACCATTTTTGTTGTCTTCTTTATTTTTTTGTGACTTTCCATAGGGAGTAATTGTTGTTTTCGTGAGCAGATAGTGACTCGATGAACTTTGTGAACTCGTTGTCGTTGTGCTCTTTTATTTTGTTCTTTATTTATTTTGTGAGTTTGTTTAGGTGTTTTTTGTTTTCTTTTGTTCTGTGTTTTTGCCATTTTGCTTTCGCTTTTCTTTTTTCTCTAATTTTTTCGAGGATGTCTAGTGGAACTGTTTTTGTTTGTCTGTTGGTTGTTTCAGGTATAGTGGTTGCCCTTGCTGCTTCTTGGATAGTTTCTGTGAGTGTTGTTACTGCTTGATCGATGTGTTCAGGTGTTTTCAGTGGGATGTTGCAGCTGATTTTGCTCTCTATTATTTCTTTGAATATTTGCCATTTGGTGGTTTAATTGCATAGCTTCTCTGTGCTGCTGTAAAGTATTGGTTTGTTTCTGTATGAAATTATTATGGGCGTATGTTCGGAGCTAAGCTCGAGGCTGGATGCTATGTTTAGTTTATTTGCGTTTAGTCCCTTTGTAACTGCAAAGTCTAGCAGGTCAGGTATTTTGCTCAGGTCTGTCGGCCAGTATGTCGGTCTTCCTGTGGATAATATATTGACTTTATTATTTCTGATGTATTTTTCCAGGGTTCTGCCTCGAGGTGTGGTGATTCTTGATCCCCATAGCGTGTGCTTTGAGTTATAGTCTCCCGCTGCAATATACTTGTCACCTAAGTGTCGGAAGTAGTCTTCCCACATTTGCGTTATGATTTTGTGTCGCGGCGGTACGTATACTGCAGACAACTGCAGTTGGTTGCTGTTAGTCTGTACGGTAACGGTGGTTGCTTGTATATGTTCCTTACTGACCTGGCTGTGTAGGTGATGTTTAATGTCGTTTTTTATTACTACTGCCGTCCCTCCGTGTACTTTCCCTGAGGGATGCTCGGTGTCGTATATGGTGTAGTGCGGTATTTTTATGTAGCTGTTTATTGTGAGGTGTGTTTCTGAGACGAGTAGTATATCGGTGTTACTGCTGGACAGGAATGTTTTAGTTTCTAGGGCCCTTTGTTGTAGGCCGTTAGAGTTCCAGGCTGCTATTTTAAGGCTTCTTGATATAGGACACGGGTTTCCGCCGTTTGGCTATAGGCGTAGCCGTTCGTAGTTTTCTCTTCCCCACTTGCCGCACTTCTCCGGAGCACTGTTGCACACGCCCGTTTAGCTCGGCTGCTCGGGCAGAACTGTTTGAAAGTGGTTCTGGTAAAAGTGCCGTTACGCGACGGTACGACGTAGCCATACCATATTTTGTGTTGGGTTTACATTTTTAACATTACAGTTTGTAATTTAATTTAAGCCGTTTAAAAACCGTACTTTTACACGATATTGTCTTTTCTTTCTTTTTCCGTCCTGAAAATTTGGTCGCAAAACAGGACAGATCGGTGGCCTATTTTTACTTCTTGTGGGGCTGAGTGAGCGGCGGGCGAAGGAGAGGGAGAGGTGGAGCATGTCATGAAATGGTCCTTGCGCAGTAATCGCGTACAGATACCGCCCATAGGCTCAAAGCTTAACCAATTACTGAGCAATATTAATCCGTCCTCGTCACTATCTAAGCGGTCGCCGTAGAATTCGATAACGTTCACTCGTCATTCGTATCCGGTACGCAGTAGAGTGCGCGTTGTACATGAATTTACTGAAAGTTTTAATTTTTCTATCTAGAAAATTAACTTTCTATATTAAGTTTCTATAAAAAGAGATTGATTTAACGTGGATAGAGTTTTTGTACATAAAGGTTTATAAAATAAAAAGACATTCGCACGCGTACTAGCTTTGTGTAAATAATTGTAACCTAAAAATTTGTTCAATAATAGATAGGGTAATGCAGTAACCGGACAGGAAACTATTCTTCATATAAAGGTAAGAGAACACAAATATATTTAACCTTCTTATTTTAGGTGGCTTTTCATTTTTATTACATTTTTCGTTTCTATATACATAACATGTAGAAAACCTGTAGAAATCTGGTCGTATTGAACTACATAACTTTTGTATTTTCTCCGGTAACAATTTCGTCTTAATGTCCATAGCTATATTCCGAGCTATGAAAAATAAGCGATCGCTAGTTGTTTGCGCTAGTCGTTCGATTTTTGTCAAGCCGACTGGAAGTTAGGTTGTTCGTTTATGCTAATACAGTGCCAAACGGAAATATTGGCATAACCCGGATCATCGTACAAAATTTTTTTGTAAAATATAGCTTTCAACTCCAAAGTTTAAGTATGCCATGAATCATGAAGTTTAAAAATGATTATAA
>NW_022883334.1:0-31325 GCF_011952255.1 Bombus vosnesenskii | reverse complement strand
AATAATTCACGCGTTACCGCGTGCTGCACGTTACGTGGAATCTCCTTTCGGGAACACAAAAGAAGTTTGACACGAGCTCTAAAGTGTAATCGTCTTTTGTGAACGAAAGAACGGCGCGGTGTCGACGTTGCAGCGGTAAATTATCAAAAAGAGTAAAATAAGGTCAAAACGTAAAGTTTCCTGGGAAGAGCTGGGAAAAAACGACGAATTAAAAGAATTAAGGACCAAAAAATATCTAAAGAGCCCTGGCTAATAGTACTTAACGAAATATCTCCTTAGAAATATTAATTTAACGTCTTAGAAAATTACTCACAGTAATCAACAGCAATTTAACAAGAGACTTGATTAATTGTTTAACATTTAACACTTTTTGCAGGTTCTAAATGAAATAATTAATAGTTTACTTTTAGATAATTACATTTTATTATAGTATATGTACCATAGCTGAATGTTCTTACAACATCCATTAAAAACGAACAATCGTCTTCAATTGCATAGGAAATTGCATATACATGAATTGCATGATAAAACATACAAATAAATTTTCGGTTATCCAAAAAGAAAACAAATTTCTCGCTCATCAAAGTGCAACTAAATCTATTCAAGACTAATTATAATTACTTTCAGACGTTGCGCTCGTGTCAATATCTCCGGGTCTGAAACAGAATTTCTCTGCTACGTATTTGTTCCGTCATATAATTCACAAATCGCTAACTAAGTGCACTGTATTTATCTCTAATTGAATCTGTGTTGCATTTACATTAGCGATTGAGTTGCGAGAATTTTAATGCTTACTGTTTGGCATCATTCGCGCCACTATAATCGTTACTTCAATCTTGCCCTTTGACACCAAATTTCAGGTGGCTAAATGCGATCTTTGCCACAATTATTTCTAAGCATAGATACGTTCTACTATCTTTAATGAAACTAATTGCAACATTCTTACTTTTAGACATTTTTTCTACGAACATATACTTTACATCTGCAGAAATATATCTTAACATACCGAATTTTACCGAAAAGTTAATTATCAATATCAATATCCTTTCTCGTTTTGATATGTCTCAGTTCCCTTATTTTTTCTTAACTTCATCTTGTGTCTTTATACTCACTGACTCTTCGATCGAGAAACACTCACTACGATTTCTTCTTCGACTAAACATTTATTGTCTATGGCAAAGCTCGGCATAACAAACGTTTCGACTGCATTAAATGTTACAAGAAGTCGTTATGAAACCTGTACTCTAAACTCTAAACGAATCACCAGTCTGCAACAGAAACTCTGAGATACGTATCGCACCATTTTAGTTAACAACCGAAGATTAACGATTTGTTCTACCCAGAAGCATCCGGCTGGCCACAGTGAATAGTCTCAGGCATTTGTCCTTTCGCCGAATCTAAAAATAACATAAAAGGAGATGCACGAGTACAAGCTATTCCATCCAAGTTTGATCTGCAGTGGCACATGAGTCAGAGGACAATTCAAATCATGTTGTTGTTTTGCCTCGGAGTATCAAGATCGTTAGGACACACGTAATATAAGAATAAATAGACTCCGGGTAAAACAATGCCGCCGTTACGTGCAACCATCGAACAAAGACGGATTCGAATTTTTCGGCTCTCCCCCAACCAATATAAATAAACGGACACGATCGCCAGCGAAGCGATAATTATACGAGTTATACGAATTATACCAGTTATCGATTAATATCTACGAGTTATCCGCGAACGATTATACACTGTCTTTGAGAATGCGTTTGTACCAGCGACTTTGGACATTATCTATATTTATTTATAATTTATTTAATTCATTTCAAATATATTTGACAGGTTGCAACAGTAAGTTCTCGTTGCCGTTTCATCAATCCTCTACAATTCCGCCACAAATTGGTGACATCCGACGTGATTTGGAACGAAGAAATGGCAACCGCTAACGAAGATAGCAAAGTCACAGCTAGTGTAGCAATCACTATGTCTCCTCTGCTACCTTCAAACATCACCGTGTGGTTCGCCTTATTAGAGACGCAACTTCGCACGGCGGACATCTCGTCGGACAAGATAAGATTCGCGACTCTTGGAAAATGTCTCGACGGTCGACTTCTACAACAAATTGAGGGCGTCATGACGGATCCTACAACCACGGGACGGTACGCGGAGTTAAAAGGCGAACTTATTCGTATTCTAACGGATACGGACAGTGTAAGGTTGAAGAAGTTGGTGGAAAGCGAAGAGATGGGGGATAGGAAGTCATCTGAATTTTATCACCACCTGAGAAAACTTGCTAACCCCTCCACGCCGGACGATTTCATCCTCACAGTGTGGAGGAATCGACTATCCGTTCGCATCAAGCGTATCCTGACCGCAGTAGATGACACGAACCGAAGAGGACGAAAATCTCATTTTTAGTGGACACTGGTGCCGACACAAGCGTGTATCCGCGTAACAAGATACGCGGATCCGCGAACAAGAGCGACTATGAATTGTTTGCGGCCAACGGAACGGGGATTGCGACGGTTAGGTTGGGGTTAGGATGGCACCATCACCGTGTCCCTCAACCTATCACTACGTCGATCTTTCAAGTGCCGTTTTGTCGTTGCCTATGTGCAAACGCCCATCATCGGTTTCGTCTTCCTGAGTCATTATGAGTTGCTCGTAGACCCACGAAACAACCGGCTCCTTAATACGATTACATGACTGTCGACAAAGGGATTCGCCGCCACCACCGACGTAGCGTCAATCAAGACCATCGACGGAGAATCATCGTATCCCAATCTACTGACGGAATTCCCTGATTTGACGAAACCGCCCGTTTTCCGGAGAAGTTTTCTACGACACGGTGTGCAACACCATAACAGGGCGACGCGGGGACACCCCCCCGTCACGCCAAACTACACCGCCTCGTCCCCGATCGACTCAATCTGGCCGGCTCAATTCGCCGCGAAGGCGAAATTAGAAGTCATGATAGAGCAAGGCGCGATGCAGCCATCGAGAGGCCCATGGGCATCACCCTTGCACATCGTTCTAAAGAAGGACGGATGGATTCGACCTTGTGGCGACTATCGGGCCCGCACCACTCCGGATAGATACACACCGCCGTACATAGAGGATTTCGCGCAGAATCTGTATGGTAGGCGTATCTTTTCTAAAATCGATCTCGTTGACGCTTACCATCAAATTCCAATCGCGCCGGAGGACGTAGAAAAAACCGCGATCACAACATCTTTTGGCATTTTCGAAGCGACCAACATGAGGTCAAAGAAACGTGTCAGAGATTCGTGGACGAAATCGCGAGAGGCTTTGATTTCGTCTACGCATACATAGACGAGTTTTTAATCGCATCCGAAAACGAAGAACAACACCGCGAACACTGGCGGATTTTGTTTAAACGCCTTAACGAGTACGGGGTTGTAATATATATCGCGAAATGTGAATTCGACGTGAGCGAAATAAAATTCCTCGCCACTCCCGTAACGTCCGATGACTTCATCCTTACCATCTGGGAAGGCCGGCTGCCGGTTCACGTGCAGCATATTCTGGCCGCCGTGCTGGATAAGAGCCCCGAAACGCTGACCCGGATCGCCGGCAGCATTTACGAAATACACCCGGAACCAGGACAGGTTGTCGCGGTCAGCACAGACCGAATGACTGCGGTATCTAATCCACCTGCACAAAACGTCGGAGCTAGTGATTCTACCGCCAGCGCGTTGAGAGAGCAGACGATCCAGATGCAAGCGCAAATGAACGTGCTGCCCATAGATAATCGTCGACGACCGCGACCACGATCACGCTCTCGTACGAGATACCGCCGCCGTTCGAGATCCTGAAACACGCTGCGACAAGATGGTTTAGTTTTTACCACGCTACGTTTCGGGAACGCGCGAGAAAATGCAACTCACCGTGCAACTGGAAGCCGGGAAACGGCTGTAAACGCGGCAAACGACGACAGCTTGATGTTCCGCCGCATTTTCCTATTCGACAAAAACACGCGTATCTCGTATCTGGCAGACACCGGCGCCGACATTTGCATCTACCCGCGCTGCAGAATCCGAGGACATGCGAGATAAAGCGAGTACGAGTTGTTCGCGGCTAACGGGCACAAATCGCAACGTACGGGACCGTCGCGGTCCATCTTAACTTGTCCCTACGGCGTGCCTTTAAGTGGTATTTTATTGTGGCCGACGTCCAAACACCTATTATCGGTATGGATTTTCTAAGTCACTACGGCTCGTGGACCCACGTAATAAAAGACTTCTCGATACGACGACCTAGTTATCTTCGAAGGGATACACAGCCACGGTCAACGTTTCATCTATAAAAACCATCTGCGGTAATTCAGTGTATCATCAACTACTGGCGGAATTTCCCGGCCTCACTCGTCCGCCGAATTACGGGAACATCACATCGAAACCACGCTAGGCCCGCCAGTTTACAAAATACCCCGCCGCCTCGCACCGGATCGGCTCAAGCAGGTGAAAGCTGAATTTGAACTCATGATTGAGCAAGGCGTGGTGCGACCATCGAAAAGCCCGTGGGCATCACCTCTGCACGTCGTACCGAAAAGGTACGAAAACCTGCGGCCATGCGGCGACTATCGTGCGTTAAACGCTCGCATGATACCTGATAGGTGGTACACGCCACCACACATAGAGGACTTCGCCCCCCATCTACACGGTAAGCGCATAATTTCAAAAATTGATCTCGTTCGCGCTTACCACCAAATTCCAATTGTGCCGGAAGACGTGGAATAAACGGTAATTACAACACCGTTCGGAAATTTCGAAGCGACCAATATGATGTTTGAAACGCCGTGCAAACGTGCCAGCGATTCGTCGACGAAATCATCCGCGGTCTCGATTTCGTCTACGCGTACATAGACGACTTCCTTATCGCTTCAGAAGACGAAAACTAACCTCGCGAACATCTGTAAACAGTATTCAACCGTCTCAATGATTACGGTGTAGTCATTAATCCCTCGAAATGCGGATACAACGTGAACGCCGAAGGAATCAAGCCGCCGACTGAACGTGTCGAAGCGATAATCAGAATCCCGAAGCCCACGGATGTTAAACAATTACGCAGGTACTTCGGTATGGTTAACTTCTACCGACGTTTCATATCGGGGGCCGCAAAAATTTTACAACCGTTTCACGACCTGTTAAGAGGCGCGGAAAAGGGCAACGCGCCCATCGAGTGATCCAAACAGGCAGAGGACAGTTTCGAAGAATCAAAACGTGCCCTCGCGGACACCACGATGCTGGCGCATCCGATACTAGGTGCGCCCATCAGCCTTACGGTAGACACGCCCGACTATGCAGTAGGAGCCGTTTTACAACAGTACGTGAACAACAAATGGCAGCCGCTAGGGTTTGCCACGAAATCTCTAAAACCCGCGCAACAAAAACATGGCGCCTACGATCGCGAACTGCTCGCGATGTAAACCACCGTAAAACGCTTCCGACACGCCGTTGAGGGTAGAAACTTTATAATCTATACCGACCACAAACCCCTCATTTACGTATTTCGACAAAAACTTAAAAAATGTTCGCCACGACAATTTCGCTATCTAGATTATATAGCACACTTTACAGCGGATATCCGGTACGTTAAAGGCGTAGAAAACGATGTAGCCGATACGCCATCTCGCATCGGGACAAGTATTGTCAGTCTTAGTTAACGGGTGCTTTCCTCGGCGTCAACTTACCCGGCACCCGGGTACCCCTAGGACCATAGGGGCTGGGATACGCCCAACCATCGCGCAAGGCACCCAGTGCTACCTTGATTAGCTAAGCCTGCAGGGGCTGTCGCTCGTTACAGGTCGAACGGGGCGATTGCAAGCCCTACTGTCTCACCAGGACGGTTCCAGAGCAGGCGGGACGCTGCTCACCCACCGAAGACCATTCGGGGCGAGCCATTACCCCTTCAATCGGCCCTCTTGCCAGCATCTTGGCCATCAATCACTGCCACCACGAGTCCAAACCCATAATTGGCCGAGCAGAGGGGTCGCTACTCCCTCCGGGCTTACACTCGACCCCCGTGGTACCATCCTAAGTCATTGGTGGGACTATCATGTGGATGTACCGCCACGTCACTGCCGGCCGGCGAGCTGCTAACCGTACTCGACAGATCCAGATGGGACTTACGTAAGCGGGGGCCTCAAGGTACAAGGTACCCGGGAACTTATCCCGACGGTCTCATCCTTGGCATCGGGATCGTGGGTGCGCTACTACCCAAGGCCACGTACAGAGAGCATAAACGAGCCTCTCGCTTACACTCCCGGCGACCTTCCCTGCGGTGTACATAGAGGACTCACGTAAGCGGGCCGCTGGTCCCGACGGTCCTCCCTGACTGCGGGAACGTGGGTTTACCAGCCCCCATGGACTTACATAAGCAAGTCCTCTCTGCGGAGCTCGCATCGGGACAACTGAAAACTCGGTAGATCACCGAACGTTAGCATCAGCGCAAGAAAGCGACAATGAACTACGCCAAATCCTCAACTCTGACTCTCGTGCACTGCGACTAGAGAAGATTCGTTTTCCCGAAAAGAATGTGGAAATATTTTGCGGCATTTCGACCGGAACCTTGCGGCCGTTCGTACCGAAACCGTTACGACGCAACGTATTTCAGTCGTTAGCCGGACTTTTCCATCCGGGGATACGAGCCACGCAAGAACTGGCCACAACGCGCTTTGTCTGGCCGTCCGTAAACAAAGATTGCCGTACGTGGACGCGACAATGCATACCGTGCCAACGCAGTAAAATCACCAGGTACGTATTTTCAGCACACGTAGACATTATCGTTGTTAGGGAAGTGATACATTTATACTGTACATGAGAGTGTGTGTGTAAGGGTTAGAGGGCGTCAAGGTCTTAGTGGAGACAAAAGACTGTTGCCAGATGTTAGAAGAATCGAGGATAGTCGGTTGGCGACCAGCGTGCGTGCAAGACGTTCTTCAGAGAGTAATATAGTTGTATAACTGTTGTGTGGGAAATATAGTCATTTATTTGTATTCCCAAATCCTCGAATTTCCTTAACATGGTAGCAGAGCGTGGTTACTAGTTTTGCAAGATATTTAGTGCGTGGTTACGATCTTGCGAGTGAGTTTTCAGTAAAGAAAAAAAACTTTCAGAGAAAAAAAATATACTTCGAGCACGTAGGAACGCTTGAGTAAGAAAAGAAAAAAAAAGAAGAATCAATTAAAATGGAGAGATCGGAAATCATGATACCTATATTCGATGGTGAGGATTATGGAATGTGGAAGCAAAGAATCACGATGTTTCTCAAATATAAGGAATGCGAGGTTGTTACAACTAGAATGAAGAACGAAAGAGACGATGAAGACTGGGACAAGAAGGACTTGAAGGCAATTAATATAATTTATAGTGCAATATCGAACAGACAATTGGAGTATGTTAGGGAAGGAAAAACGGCGTATGATATAATAAAAAGGTTCGATGAAATGTACTTGAAAGAGTCGACGGCACTGCAGATCGTATGCAGAAGGAGATTGGAAAACATAAGACTGGAGAACTACAGTGATTCAGCATCATTCTTTAACGACTTTGAAAAATTAATCAATGAATTAAAAAGTGCGGGCGCACAAGTAAGTGAGAGGGAAAAGCTGAATTACATGCTGAATACGTTACCCGAAGAATACAGCTACATAGCGGACATAATAGACGCATTGAAAGAAGAGGATCAAACGGTAGCGTATGTAAAAAATAAAATAGAGATAGCAGAGAAGAAAAATAAATCCAATCGAGGAGAAAGGCAAACCAACGCCTTTTCTGCAAAAAAGGAAGGATGCTTCAGATGTGGAAGATTAGGACACTTTGCGAGAGAGTGTCAAAATGGCGTCCAAGCGGGAAGCAGTAACGGCTATTGGCATGGGCCAACACGTGGTCGAAACAGAGGAAGAGGGAACAAAGGCAATACGAGCAGAGGACGTGGAAACTTTCATCGTCAATCAACAACCGGCACGGGCGAGCATGGAAACTCAAGAGCAGGCATATGGACAGCAACGGCGCACGCAGCAAACAGCAGTGAGACGAATGAAATAAGTAAGAACGAAATAGTGTGGCTATTAGATAGCGGTTGTACCGATCACATAATTAATAATATAAATTATTTCGATAAATCTATCGACCTAAAAGAACCGGTAAATATATATTTAGGCGATAATAGACCGATAAAAGCGACAAAAGTTGGGAATGTTATAAGTTATTTTGAAGCATTCGGAAAACAAAATGAAATAAATATGAGGAAAGTATTTTACGCGAAAAAATGTCCACAAATTTGATTAGTTTAGGTAAACTAACAGACAATGAGAATACGGTTATTTCCAAAGGAAATATTGCGAAAGTAATAGATGAGGATAATAAACTTACAGCTGTAGCGTTCAAAGAGAATGGGACATATAGAATAAAAAGTATATTGAAAGGGAAGAAGCACTTAGTAAACAGCGCCGAACGTAGTGGTATGAGTAAAAAGGAAAGATGGCATAGGATGCTAGGACACGTAAATCTTAAATATTTAGAGATTTTGGGTAAAGAGCAGCTAGTGACTGGCATACCGAATGAATTTGAAAAGGAACTTTTGAAATGTAGGGTGTGTATAGAAAGCAAAATGCATAACTTACCTTTCAAAAATAATCGAACTAAGGCTAGGGAAATAATGGAAATTATTCATACGGACGTATGTGGTCCCTTTAAGACCACCGGATTCAATGGAGAAAAATATTTCATTTCATTTATCGATGATTATAGTAAAATAGCTAGGATCTATTGTATAAAATCAAAAGATGAGGTCTTTGATTCTTTCGTACAGTTCGTAAATGAAGCCGAAAATTTAACGGGCAAGAGGTTAAAAATATTAAGATGCGATAATGGTAAAGCATATTTAAATAATCGAATTTATAAATTTGCTAGGGATAAAGGTATAAGAATAAATAATTGCCCAACATACGTACATGAATTAAACGGGACAGCGGAAAGGTATAATAGAACAGTGATGGACATGGCGCGTTGCCTGTTAGCGGAAGCGAAAGTACATAAAAGGTACTGGCCGGAAATAGTTTGTACAGCGGCATACTTGAAAAATCGAATATTAGCGAATACTATAGAAAGAAAGACACCTTTTGAAATATTCTTCGGGAGAAAACCAAGTGTTAAAAATCTACATCTATATGGAAGTAAAGTTTTTGTAAGAAGGCCAGAACAAAAAAGAGTTTCTAAATGGGATAAGAAGGCAGATATGGGAATTCTGTTAGGATATAGTGAAGTAGGTTAGAGAGTCCTATTAGGTGTAAAAATAACAGTAGCGACATGTAGAGGTCGTAGAAACAGACAAAAAATGTATCGGTTTTGAGGAGAATTCATTCGATGCAGTTAGCGACGATAGTAAAGATAATTATTTATTGGACAGCATGAATAAGGAAGAGTTAGAAAGTAGAGAAGATGAAAATGATAATAGTTTTGAAAGCTTAAAGATTCCTAGGAGATCTACACGTAATAAGAAAACTCCAGTAAGGTCTCCAGAAAAGGAAAACAGTAGTGAGATTCACGCAAATTATTGTAGAGTAGATATCCTTTGCACATTTGAGGAGGCGATTTGTTGTGAAAACAGTGAAGATTGGAAACAGGCTATGGATAAGGAAATAGAATGTCTCTATAAGAATAAAACTTGGAAATTGGTAGAAAGGGTAAAAGGCAAAGAAGTATTAGATGTAAAATGGGTTTACACGAAAAAATCAGAGGACAGGTATAAGGCTAGATTAGTGGTAAGGGGATTTCAACAAAGAAACGTAGCCGATGACATATATTCTCCAGTGGCGAGTAATCAGACCTTTAAGATATTGCTATCATATTGTTGTCAAAATGGATTAATAATTGAGCAAATGGATGTAGAAACTGCCTTTTTAAATGGTGAAGTAAGCTCGGAGGTATATGTAAATCAACCAAAGGGATATGCGGACGGAACGAATAGAGTTTGTAAATCATCGAAAGCGCTTTATGGGTTAAAAGAAAGTCCGAGGGACTGGTATGAGTGTTTTGATAAGTATGTGACGAGATTAGGTTTTAAGAAGAACAATATAGAGCTGTGCCTATATACTTATGGAGAGGGAGAAAATGTTGTTTATTTGTTAATATACGTAGACGATTTGTTGATTTGTAGTAAAAACAAAGGGAAGATACAAAGTGTAAAAAATTATTAACTGATAAATTTGAAATGAAAGATTTAGGTGAAGTAAAAGAATATCTTGGAATAAATAAGAGTATGATTATTTAAAAAATGAAATGAGATTAAGCCAAAAGAAATACATAGAATCATTAGCAAACAAATATAAATTACATAACAGCAAATTGTACTGTACACCTATGGAGACCAACTTAAAAATTGAAAAAGCTGAGATAAATAGAGAGGACATTGGATACAAGAATTTAATTGGCGCATTGCTGTATATTAGTGTAAATACCAGACCCGATATAAGTTATAGTGTGAATTATCTGAGTAGATTTCAAGATTGTTGTAACGAGACACATTTTAAATATGCCTTGCGAATATTGAAATATTTGTACCGGACTAGAGATTTAGGGCTACATTATAAAAGAAATGAAAAGTGCGAAACGATAGATTGTTATGTGGACGCTGATTGGGCAGGAGATCATATAGATAGGAAATCGACTTCTGGGTATGTAATTAGATTGTATGGAAATGTAATTGGATGGAAGTCTAAAAAACAAAGGTGTGTGACAAAAGCCTCGACGTATGCAGAGTATGTTGCTCTATCGGAAGTGGTGAGCGAAGTAATGACTATCAGAGAACTAATGAAAATCTTCGATGTAAATGTAGACGATAACCCTGTAAAAATCTATGAGGATAACTCTGGAGTAATGAGTATAGCAAAATACGGAACTTTTACAAAAAATTCTAAACACATCGAAGTTCATTACCACTACGTTCACGAGTACGTAAAGGAAAATAAGATAAACATAATAAAAGTAAGTACAGAAGAAAACACTGCGGATATTTTTACGAAGGCACTGTGTAGAGAGAAATTTGAAAGGTTTAGGTCATGGATGAATGTAAAATAAGAGAAATGTAAATAAAGCGATAAATGTTAAATATTTTGTTAATTCGACAAGTATGTAAATAAAATTAAGTGTACAGTATAAATGTAAGGAGGCGTGTTAGGGAAGTGATACATTTATACTGTACATGAGAGTGTGTGTGTAAGGGTTAGAGGGCGTCAAGGTCTTAGTGGAGACAAAAGACTGTTGCCAGATGTTAGAAGAATCGAGGATAGTCGGTTGGCGACCAGCGTGCGTGCAAGACGTTCTTCAGAGAGTAATATAGTTGTATAACTGTTGTGTGGGAAATATAGTCATTTATTTGTATTCCCAAACCCTCGAATTTCCTTAACAATCGTAATGCAGTATTCGGAGGGCTATCAATATTGTATAACGTGTATCGATCGTTTTTCGCATTGGCCCGAAGCCATTCCCATCGCTGACATGGAAGCGCCAACCGTTGCCTCGGCCCTCCTTTCAACTTGGATTTCTCGTTTCGGCGTTCCTTTAAAAATAACAACTGACCAAGGACGCCAATTTGAATCGCGTCTGTTTGAAGAGTTATGCCGGTTGCTCGGCGTAACCTACCTACGCACGTCGGCCTATCATCCCGCGTCTAATGGGATGGTACAACGCTTATATAGACAGCTTAAAGCGGCGATCAAGTGCCACGACACGAGCAACTGGGTCGAAATTCTGCCGATCGTACAATTCGCCGATTATAACCGCGATACAGGAGCGCCTTAACGCAACGGCGGCCGAAATGATCTACGGCACCGGCATACGATTGCCGGCGAAGTTCTTTTTACTAACCAATCAGCGGGCCAACTTCGAATTCGCGAACCTGCTAAGAGAGCGGATGGAGAAAGTCAGGCCATACCCGGTTACGCGTCATGGCGAAAAGAAAATTTTCGTTTTTAAAGATCTAAAATCATCGCCGTATGTTTTCTTGCGCCATGACGCGATAGGAGGCCCTTTACAGTCGCAGTACGACGGGCCGTTTAAAGTGTTAGGGAAGTGATACATTTACACTGTACATAAGAGTGTGTGTGTAAGGGTCAGAGGGCGTCCAGGTCTTAGTTGAGACAAAAGACTGCCGTTAGAAGATTCTGGATAGTCGGTTGGCGACAAGCGTGCGTGCAAGACGTTCTTCAGAGTGTAATATAGATGTATAGCTGTTGTGTGTGAAATATAGTCAATTATTTGTATTTCCAAATCCTCGAATTTCCTTAACATAAAGTTGTAAAAAGGGATGAAAAAGATTATATTATAAAAGTAAATAATCGCGACGTAACGGTTTCCATAGACCGATTAAAACCCGCGTGTATAGTACCGGACGACTTAGAGAAAAAAACGGCCGAAACTCGTATCATACGTATTCCGGTAGGACAAACGAACGCCCGCGACGAAAGCGGTGCAAATAATAATAATCGAACGACGGAAGAAAACACCAGGAATAGGTCCGTTAGGCGGTCTGGGCGAAGAGTCCGTTTTCCCGATTGGTTTCAGGCAGGTTTCGGTTGAGAGTCGTAAATTGTCGGACACAGGATGTATCGTATGTATCGAAAGTATGTATTTAACTTTTAAAATAGCGACTACCAAGAAAAAACAGTGTAAATAATTTTTTGAACAGAACCTAATAGAAACGTTATCACTGGAAGGAGGTGATGTAACGGCACATGAGTCAGAGGACGATGCGAATCGGGAGCGACTCATGTTGTTGTTTTGACTCGGAACATTGACACAGCCTTGACGCATGAAATGTAACGATAAATAAACTCCGGGCAAAACAATGTCACCGCTACGTGCAACCGTAGAACAAAGGCGAATTTGAATTTTTCGACTCTCCCCAACCAGTATAAATAAACGGACACGATCGCGAGCGAATCAGTTATTAACAGTTATTAACGGAGTTATACGAGTTATCGAGTTATCTGCGAGCGATCATACACTGTCATTGCGAATACGTTTGTATGAGCGTCTCTCGACGGTATTTATATGTCGGAGATTAAAGGACACCGGAGCCTTCCTCCTGGAGCCTCGGAAAAAACCCATAAACTTGTAATTAAAGCTTACAGTTATAACTAAACGATTTATCGTCACTCGACCCAATCCTACCTGCTTGCGACTTACGATAATAAACTTGGGCTCAAGGCGACCATCAGCCGCCGAACGTAGCCGCGCTCAACGGGACGGGCGTTCCGTCCAACAAAGGCGCGAAGTTACAGTATGACCCTCATTAAAAGAAACACCCATAGAGGTATTTGATAGTAAAACATTCCAACGGTCCCTTCGGACAATGAATACCAGATGTGGAGGCACGTACACAGCACAAGTTCAGCCAGCCCGGAGACCCGCTATAAAACCGGGGTTTTTTTCGGCAATTAAGATTTTTGCAAACAGACAGGCAGTTTTTGTCCCAAATCGACCAATCGACAGCGACGCCGATCGGAGGAGCTGGCATACCTAGACACACTACCAGAGGTTGGTTTCGGTGGTGACGTTGGGACGAACATTCATTCCTCCGGGAGATCTCATCGACGAAGGGACCAACACCGCTTGATCCGCGAGTAGTACACGTTTGAGTCAGTGTCAGTCTATCTCTCCTCCCGTTGACCGCGGATTCGTTACCGGACCTAAGACCCGCGGCGTTCGCACTACGAGATATACACCGCTGCTATTGATTGCCGCGTTGGGAGTGTTCATTCGCGCGTGAGAAAACCGTATCCGCGCGCGCCACCGCGACGATGGCCAACTCCAAGGAAGATCTACCGAACGCTCACAGCCCTGCTTGTGACCATTCTACGTCATATATTTATTAACTTGTTTAATTATTTCAAATATATTTGACGGGTTGCAACAGGAATTTCTTGTTCCCACTTTATTAATCCTCTACACTATCCACCACAAAAACAACTAACTATTCGGAATAAAATATTCTTTATATATGTCGGAGATGAGAGAACACCAGGGCCGCCCCTCCGAAATTTCGGGAAAATCCATAAAAATTGTAATTAAACTATTTGCCGTTATTCTACCCAATTGTATTTATTTGAGATTTGTGACAATGAGCTTGAGCTCAAGGCGACAGTCAGTTGCCGAACGTAGCCGCGATCAACGGGACGAAAGCTCCGTCTAACAAAAGCACGGAGTAATAACATAGCCCGTATTAAAAGAAATACCCGTAGAGGTACTCGACAGTAAAAAAAAGGTTCCAACGGTTTCCTTGGGCAAAATGATTACCAGATGTCGATGCATCTGCGCAGCATAAGTTCAGCTAGCCTGAGGACCCGCTTTAAACCTTAGGATTTTGTTAACTAAGGTTCTTCGAACGGACAAGCAGTCTTTGTTCCAAATTGACCAATTAACAGCAGCGTCAATTTCCCTCAGTTTTCAAATGAAGACATCTCTCCACTAATCCGAGAATGTCGTTCTCTTAGACACACCCATCATAGTTTTCATTGACAGCGCCACCGTGACGGAAAGTCACTTTCTCACCGGTACGCGCTCTTGTACGAGTTAACTAACGTCTTGCTGGGTAACCATTACATCTTAGACTTGGACGAAGAAACAAGCCTACTAACCCGTTGACCGTGGATGCGTTATCGAGTCACAAGTCCACATTTGTACCAATAAACATTAGCTACACCCGCGATGGTAAAGCAAGTAAAGGTTCATTGAACGCCCCAAAATTCCAACCTGACTCCGACATATACAATGTCTCAAGAGCGAAAAGAATCTCCATCTGAATTCCATTGCTATGGTTCTATTCATAGAAATATAAATTTACAGTTTACTTCCAATAATTCTTCTTGTTTTCCTCGAAAAGTTCAACTTTCACTTACATCTCCATAGACATCGGCAGTTGCTCCGATTTCGCTTTTCACAGATTCGCTATCTCAATTCACACTTTCGTCTTTACTTGCCTTATCGACGACTGACCGTTTTCTCTCGCAAATATTGGATCGAGAACGGTTAGTCGCGGCGTGGCAAGCGAAACGCATCGCATCTCCTCGATATTCGAAGAAATTGCTCGAGAATGGTTACGAAACAATCCATCGATAGGGAACAAATGAAATTTCGTTGGTTGTGGTCGATCTGTAAATCTAGACGGAAACTTTGAACGTCGTGGTCGGCGGTCGAGGTCAACGATAAGCGGTAGTCGTTCTCCGATTGATAAGAAAACTCAGGGACAATTTGCTATGGCTGGTGATAGCGCTCCGTGACGGGGATAAATTGTAATTGAGGCTGGATGTACGACAGACAGACGGAGAAACGATGTTAATGGGCATCGCGACTGACAGGTTTGTCAATTTGCCTATCACGACCGCGACCGCGTTACGTGACGTAAAATATTTCAGTTTCTAGAATCGGGTAGTAACACCAAAAATGGTGTTTATGACAGTCCTTTTGTTCACGAAATGTCAAAAGATTTGTGTTACGCCACGAGGCTTACCACAGGCTGTATTTTCTAACCGTCGCTCGCGGTCCTACAACGTCGCAGGCAGACCGTCTTATCTGCCCGCCGGATCATATACAATGTATCGACGAGAGCATAGTTGTCGCCAAGTAGCGAGCTCTAGAAACGTCGATTTTTGACCGTTACGTTTTTCACACAAGAAGAGGCATACGTGATCATAGGCGCGAGCGGTGGCGTGACCCGAGCATAGTGGGGGTCGTCTTCCAAATAAGACAAAGGAATAATCGAAGGGCGTTCAGTTCCTTCTGACGAGTCAAACGTGACACTTCGACAAATCTGACGAGCAAACGAATTTATCTAGAGATATCGCAAAGTCGAGTCAAATTTCTGTAACATCTTCATCATATTATCGTAAAATATATTGTTCTATGTTAACCTGTTAATACAGTGTTACATTCATTAAACCACCTCTGTTATCCTAACCGAAACAGGGGAACGACTATTTCGCGGCGTCGATTAACATAATCGTAGCGAGAATTTACGCCTCTCGCTGACGCGATCTCCTAGCGACCGCGTCTCTCCGCGAACGGTCGTAACAATTTGCGAATTCATTAAAATGATCACTCTTATTTTCATAAGTTATAATGAAATTTATTCGGATTAAAGTAGAGTATATTAGGATTATTCGGTGACTATACCAAATCAGATTAATATAGATTAATGATACAAACTATAATACTTTCCCTACTACTTCTTCTATATTATTGATTACATTATAATAATAACTAGGGATTTTTAAAATAAGAAGTATTAAAATAGAAGTATTAGAATAGAAGTATATCGGAGATTTTTAAAAATTTGTTATGTAAAATCATTCTTTTAAGATGATTACAAATTTTTTGTCAACGAATCTGAACGAATATAGAAAATAAAGTGTGAAATGTTGTGTGTTTATTGAAAGGAATAAGAAAAAAGCTTGTTTAAAGAGAGACAGAGAGGAAGAGTCGTGTGAAATTTTAAAGACGTCATACAACATAAAAATGCTATCAATATTTTTATCAGCCCGAGATACAAGCAGGATGACCAGCGTGTATGGCTAACGCCATACGCGTTTTTTTTTTTTTTTTTTGGTTTAATTCTTTTCATTCACAATCTGTCTAATTTGGACATTTGGTAGGACATTTTTTAACTGTTTGATTATCATGTGGGTGGCTACCGCCAGCGGGATACCATCTTCGTGTTTGTTAGGTTGTGTCCTTTGTGAGGTTTGCTGGGTGTTTCCTTTTCAGTCTTCTATCCATGTTTGGGGTGTTGACTGTTTCCACAGCTAGCCGGTTTGGGTATGTTCCTATTCTTTCTTTGTATTTTCCTGCGTATCTGTTACTTTCCTCTTTGACCGTTGGTTACTTCTCTATTATTGGTTTTATGCGGTCGTATATTATTTTCTCTAGTATTTTGGAAAACACAGGAAGTAGTGATATTGGTCTGTAAGATGCGGTTTGATGTGGGTCTTTGCCTGGTTTACGTAACATTATAATCTGGCTAGTTTCCATAGTTTACGAAAGTATTGGATTCGTAGTATTGCAATGAATATTATTGTCATTAGTCTTATCGCTTTTGGCGGAAGGTTTTTCAAGATTTTACCACTGATTAGGTCGATTCCTGGTGCTTTATTATGTTTTGTTTTCTCGATTATGTTTCTAATTTCTTGTGCTATTGTTTTAGGTATGATGTAGTGTTTGTCAGTTGAGGTACTAGTGGTTTGCGCATCCTCATCCGTATGGCATTTGGGGCTGCTGTTGTTGATATTATGTGGTGTAAATGTGTTGTAAAGGTGGTTGGAAAATTCTTCAGCTTGCTCTTCGTTGCTTCTTGCCCATGTATTGTCTGCTTTTCTGATCGCTGGGACTAGTTCGGTTGGGTTCTTTATTTTCTTCGTGGCTTTCCATAGGGAGCAGTTGGAGTTCTCGTGTGCAGAGAGTGTCTCTATGAATTTTGTGAATTCGTTATTGTTGTGCTCTTTTATTTTGTTTTTTATTTCCTTTGCAAGTTTGTTTAGGTGTTTTTTTGTTTTCTAGTGTTCTATGTTTTTGCAATTTTGCTTTCGCTTTTCTTTTTTCTTTAATGTTTTCAAGTATGTCGGGTGGAATTATTTTTATTTGTCTGGTGGTTGGATCAGGTATAGTGGTTGCCCATGCTGCTTCTTGGATAGTTTCTGTCAATGATGTTACTGCCTGTTCGATGTGTTCGGGTGTTTTCAATTGGATGCTGCAGTTGGTTTTGCTCTCGATTATTTCTTTAAAAGTTTGCCATTTGGAGGTTTTGTTGCATAGTGTCTCTGGATTGCTATAAAGTATTGACTTGTTTCTGTATGCAATTATTATGGGTGTATGATCGGAGCTAAACTCGAGGCTGGGTGTTATTTTTAGTTTATTTGCGTTTAGTCCCTTTGTAACTGCAAACTCGAGTAGGTCAGATATTTTGCTGGGGTCTGTCGGCCAGTCTGTTTGTCTTCCTGTGGGTAATATATTGAGGTTCTTGTTTCTAGTGTATTTTTTCAGGGTTCTACCTCGAGATGTAGTAATTCTTGATCCCCATAGCGTGTGCTTTACATTGTAGTCTCCCGCTGCGATATACTTGTCATCTAAGTGTTGGAAGTACTCTTCCCACATTTGTGATGTAATTTTGTGTCGTGATGGTACATATATTGCTGGCAAGTGGGAGTGGTTGCTGCTAATTTGTACTGTACCGGTGGTTGCTTGGGTATATTCCTTTCTAAATTGGATGTGTAAGTGATGTTTGATATCGTTTCTTATTATTACCTGAGGGGTGTTCGGTATCATATATGGTGTAGTAAGGTATTTTCATGTAGTTTTTTGGAGTGAAGTGTGTTTCTGAAACAAGTAATATGTCTATATTGTTGTTATATAGGAATGTTTTAATTTCTGGGGCCCATTGTTGTAGACCGTTTGAGTTCCAGGCTGCTATTTTCAGCGTGCCCGTTTTTATTTTTTGCTTAGCATGTTTGTAAGAAGTTGTAACATGACTGTTATTTGTTGCGTTTGCTGTCTGAGAACTGCGTTTTGTTCGCTTATCATTTTTGTTCGCATTTCGATGTTTTTGATGGATTGTTTGAGCAGTTCCTTGATTTGTGTAGTGTCGTTGCTGTTATTATTCTGATTTTGGTTGTCTAAGGGTGGCGATTGATTGACTACTTGCGCGTAGCTCGGCTACCAACGGTGTTGATGTTACTGTCGTTATTGTTCATTACGTGCTGTAGATTTGGTGTTGTCTCAGTTTCTGTGCTATCCTGTTGCGCGTGAATGTTATTGTGTGTTCTGTTTCGAAGCGGCGGAGACAGTTTACATTGCAGTTGTTTTCTAACTACACAGCCTTTGTAACTGGCTGGGTGGTTTCCATTGCAGTTGTAGCATTTTACTTCATTTATTTTTCCTATGTATGGACAGTTTATTGTTAGGTACTTTTGACACACACCGAATTTCTGTTGCAGTAAATTTTTGTGTGTCCATATTGCTGGCACCGTATGCATTGCGGTATGTCTTTTTTATGTCTAGGTGGCTCCATTGTTACTATTGTGCTTAGAACTTTTTTAATTTCAAACATTTCTTTGTTATTATTTTTAGGTTCGAGTTCTATTAGAAATAGCGGTAATGGTTGTTTAGTATCATATCTCGTTATGTTGTTTATTGCTCTTACCTGGTGTCCAATTTTGACTAGTTCCTCGCATATGTTGTTTGTATTTGTTTTTGGGTGTAATCCTCTGATTACTGCTTTGTAACTTTTATCAGTTTTGAGCTGGTAAATGTGATATCCGGCGTTTTTTCTTTTCGTGCTTTTGTCACTTTTCTAAAAGTTTCTGGGGTGTTAGTTTGTACTTTTACCTGGTCTAGTTTTAATTCTTTTATATTGTAATTTTCTTTTCCTGCCGTGTTGTTCAGTAGTTCAATGAGGGGGTCTATTATTTGGGCTTCTATGTAAGTTGATGGTGGTTTGGCGATGTGGGTTATTGGTTTTTCGGCTGAGTGTGTTTTATTCTCTTCTGGCAGTGCGCTGAAGGAGTTTCGGAGAGTGATTTCTTGTAGCAGTTGTTGCTTTTCTGCTTCTATAGCTTTCCTAATGTTTGTTTTTGGTGTTATTTTACGTTTTTTGTTGTAAATTGCGACCTTCCATCTTTCATCCTGGTGGGTTACTTCGTTGTTGATTTTATTCTCGTCATTATTTTGTAATGTTTCCATTTCTATTTCATTCATAGCTGAGCACTCCTGTTCTTCGTTTAGTGACTGACTTGGATTTGTTATATTTGTAACTTCGTTTATGAAATATATTTTGCCTTTGCTTGTTATTTTTATTGGCGGTATTTGTTGTTGCATATTGGATTTTCCACCATTTGGCGTTGGGTGTTGTCGTTCTTCTCTTACTTTTCCCCACTTGCCGCACTTTCACTGAAGCACGGTTTCACACGCCCGTTTAGCTCGGCTGCTCGGGCAGAACTGTGTGTACAAATTGCAGAGGAATTATTAGGTTGTCCGAAAAGTTTCTTTAGTTTTTTAAGGTGATAATATATGAACAACAACTTCTGTTTTATATTATTTTATTGAATTGGGTATGATCCATTTTGTTATATTTCTATTATTATGTTCATGCATAATTCAATAAACTAATATAAAACAAAAAAACATTTGATTGATTTCTTCAAGAATGATATGATAATTTCTTTAATAATGATGCAACGATTTACTTAAAAATTCTTTAAAATTCAAGATGAAAGTCTTACTTGTTGACGATTACACCGCGATATTGCGTCTGCAAGAACGCCCATCAATATAACGATAAAATGGAATTCTTATACTTCATTATTGTCCTTACTCTCTTGATTTCCATCTCTCCAGATAACTGCTTCTCTTACGAAAATTAAAATTAGAATTAAAACTTTTGTTGGATGGACATCTGATATTTAACTGATTGTTACAACGAAATGAAATGTAATTAAGTTAGAAGAATTTTCGACGATTTCTAAGCTATCATGTGAATATCATAAGCAAGTCCATCGGAAATTATTTAAAAAGCAATAAATAAAAAAAGATCTAGTGCGTCGTCTTTTGTGCGTCCATGTACTTTACTTTTTCCTGGTCTCGTTATTCTTTTGCTGCACTTGTGTATATTGGAATTTTGGGAAAATACCTTAATACTTTAATTTAGATTTTACCATAGCCGCAATTAAGCAATTGTCGTTATTGAATCCGATTGTATTTGTTCGAGACTTGGAATAATGAGCTTGGGTTCGAGGCGACAATCAGTCGCCGAACGTAGCCGCGGTTAAGGAATGGACGTTTTTATGTAACATAGGAATGGAGTAATAGTATAGCTCTTCTTAAAAAGAAATAGTTGTAGCGGCACGCGAATTGACGTTACAACAGCACAGACTCCGACGTCCTATGCAACCTCCTCAACAAGAGTAAGCTATGACGACTCGCCATCATGTCTTCGGCCAATGCAGGCGACCCGTAAAGGACTCGAGACCGAATCACTCCCTCGTAGAGTCGGCGAACTCCAACTGCTGCTCCGCCAATGTTCGGTAGTAAGCTGCATAAGGCGTTGGCTGCAGCTGTCACCCTTGCAACCAGGAGCTCGAAGTGCGGCCAGAACGCCCATCGGCTGTCGATGGTGAGACCCAGGTATTTCATCTGGCATCTCACCGGAACTTATTCTCCGTTAATATACACAAACAGTCCAGGAGGAGGGGTTCCTCTACGGTGGTGATCGAACAACCACAAGGCCTCGGACTTGGCTGGCGACACGCTCAAGCCGAGCCTCTAGATGGCGCGTACTGCACATGCCACGGCGGCCTCGGTGAGGCTCAGAGCCTCGTTCCACCAACGTCCCGGGCCTGGACCAAGGTATCGTCGGCGTAGCACACCATGTCTGTGCCCAGGGAAACGGGACATCGAAGGACCGAGTCATAGGCCGTGATCCACAGGATAGGTCCCAACACTGAACCCTGTGGAACACCACGCTTGACCGACCTCCTCTCTTCACCATCTGTTGCTCAGATACGCCCGAATGACATGAACGAGATACGACGGCACGTCAAAGTGTTCCAGAGCCTCCACTATCCCGTCCAAGGTTATGGCGTTGAAACCATTCGTGGCATCCAAGGAGACTGCCAACCCCACACCTTCTAGGGGAAACACTGGCCTCCGCCATGGACCTCACTCGTTTCACTGCGTCCACCGTCGAGCGGCCTCGTCGAAAGCCATACTGGCTATCGTACCATCCAGGCACTCGACATATGGGCCTGCAGACGGGTGGCAATTATCCTCACAAATAGCTTGTCCACCTCGTCCAGAAGGCCAGAGTTCATCAGAGTTCTCTCCGCAATAACACCAATGTCACTGTCCGCCATGTCCGGGGGTAGACGATCTCCTTTAAGCATCTGGTAAAGAGATGTCGTAGGCGGGGAGCCATGGTGTCGATCGACTCCGTCCAAACTCGGCCTGGGATGACATCCTCTTTGTCGCTTCGAAGTGCCCCACTTCGGTAACTCGCAACTCTTCGTTCCACTCCGTCGTCGTCGTCGTCGTCACCGCCTCGTCGTAGGAGGAGGAGGATGGCACTGATTGCCTCACATTCCTTTCTTCCGGTGGGAACAGAGTCCCGATCACGTTGGCCAGCAACACCGGATCCATGTTTGCGGTCAGCGGGGGGGCCGAAGATCGCAACTTCTTCGTCGCTATTTTGTAAGGCCGCCCCCACGGATCGGAATCGACTGCTTCGATCAGCTCCGTCCAGGACTGAGTTTTCGCGATATTGATCTCACGCTGGAGAGTGCGTCTCGACTCTCTGTACGCCTCGTAGCAGCTGGAGATCTTCTCTTCGTCGCGTGTCAGCCTACGAAGACGAGCCTTCAAGAATCTTCTGCGGGCTCGAACGCAGGTCGCTCGCATCTCCGCGATCTCCGGATTCCACCACTACACTCCGCGGTCGCATCTACCACCCGGAACGAAGCGCGGGATCGAGGCGTCGCACGCCGCGCTCATGTATCTTCGGAGATCTTCCGCCTACTCGTCGGGCTTTGTCGGCCTGTGTGACCTCGGGGGCCATCTCTATCAGTATGTAGAGGTGGTCGGTTAGGGTTTCCACCCCCGCGGCCACTCTCCAGTCGTGGATCCGCCTGAATAGCTCCGGGGTAGTCCACGTGACGTCGACTACGGAGGATCCTCTCCACGCCACGCAGGTGCTCGCAGAGCCCCTGTTTGCCAGTAGGAGCACGAGGCCCGCTGCCCAATCGGTGAGTATCCTTTCCCGAGAGTTTGTTCTGGGATTGCCCCATTGCGTCGAGTGGGTGTCGAAGTCTCCGAGGACGAGCACCTGGCGGGGAAGGCATCTTCCGACACACTCGTCGACCCGGTCCAGGAAGTCCTCGAACTCAGCCAGGCCAATGTTGGGGGAAACGTAGACCGCTACCACCGCTACTCCAGCCCACTCGACCGCGACGAAGCCGCTGCCACGGTCGAGCAGGACGCCGGCGGCACCCAAGGCTGGCGTCCACGTTATGGCCGCGGTTCCATCCAGGTCCCCGACCCAGTTTGGAGCGTCGGGAACGCGATACGGCTGGCCATCGCCGCAAGGGCGACCTCGCTCTCCCGGATGGTCTAGAAGAGCAGATCTTGCGCCCTTCTCGACCTGCCGAGAATGCATTGAAGGAGGCGCTTGAACTACTCGGTCACCTCCATGGCCTTCTCCCGACGATCTGCCGCTGCTGCTTTGGCGGTACTCCCTGGGGTCCTTTCCGCAGTTGGCACGCGGATGGGTCTCCTCCTCTTGACTTTCGGGGGGGGGGCCGCTCCGATCATCCTGTGCTTGGCGGGCGCCCCGAGCGACTCGCACTGGGGGCACTTGGGAGCGGAGGCGGGACAGCCTCTGGCGCGATGTCCGCTTCCGCCGCACCTGTAACACAGGTGCCCTCGATCCTCGCTGGACACGCATGTTGCGCGTACGTGCTCCAGCTCCACGCACCTGAAGCACTGCAGGGGCCGCTCCAGGATGGGTCTGATCCTCGCGGTTGTCCAGCCCAGGGCTATTTTCCCTGCCTGGGCTAGTTTTCGGACTCCCGCCACCGGGCACATGATCCACGCCGACCCGAGGCCGCCTCTGGTGGCGCCGATCTCTCCGACATGCACCTCCGCGCAGCCACATTCTGCCGCCGAGGCCAGTGCTTGCCGCAGTTCCTCCTTCTTGACCGAAATATCTATCCCGGTCACTCGAAGTTCCGCCTTTCCCCTGTCCCTGTCTCCAGGGACCCTGATAATGATGGCGCCCGTCATTGCCTTCTTTATTTCGACGATCTCCACACCGAGCTCCGAGAGCGGACCTTCGCTCTGGCTGCCTCGAGCACGTCGGCGTACGATATCCTTGCTCCCTCGTTCAGCGTTAGAGTCACCGCGGATGTTCACTGTGCGGGAGGGAGCGTGGCCGTCTTGGGTGCCTACGACGGTCCTTTGTTCATTGCGGCGGCGCTGCGTCGGCGCGCCTGTCGCCCTTGACTGGGGTTGCTGCTGACCTCCTCTCATCGGTGGAGCCACAGTCGCCCCTTTCCTCGCCGTCTCTCCTCCAGCCGCGGCTGTCATCTTCTGCTTCTTCTTCATCCTTTTCTTCTTTGCTTCTGCCACTCTCCAGTCACCACCCTCCTGCTCCCTCGGGAGCGACGCTGTTTGGATGACACGGCGAGTGGCGGAGCGGCCCGTGCACCGGCCGGCTTCGGGGATGCGTTGTCGTCGGCCTGCGAATCGCTCCTCGATAGTCCTTATTATGGAGGATCCCATCTCTTTGACTATCCTCTCTAGGGCTTCTATGCGTACCCTGTCGCTCTTACCCTCCCGCGGAGGACGGCCGGACTCGGATGCCGGGCCACTGCACCGCGGGCACTCGTGAGCGCAAGCAGCCCTTCTAGACAGTTCCTGGCGAAGGGCTGCGTTTTCCTCCTCCAGAGCTGACAGCCTTGTTGCCTCCACGAGCCTCGTGGCTCCGGTCTCGCTGCCGCGCGCTGGTCCTGTCCTCCTCGGCGATTCGTTCTTCCACGCGGCGGTGAGGTAGCTCGCCGCGTCCTTGAGGGCTTTTATGTACGCCCCCTTGAGGTTGGACGATGATGTCGCAACCCGCATGATTTCAGAGACGTGCATAGTTAGCCCGGCGCTGACGTCCGCGGCCGAGCTCGTCCTTGTTTGGAATGCTAGTTCCTTGGACACGTCCGGGGCTGTGATTATGATCCTCCTCTTCTTTCCCCTGGACGCCGTCGAAGTCACTGATGAGCGCGGCGCGAACGAAGCTACCGATTCTTCGTCGTCGGACTTGGTTCTCGCCCACAATCCTCCTGCCATGGATGACATGGCATCAGCTACCATGGCCGGAGCGAAAAGCACACTCTCCGACCTGTCTGCAGTTTTACGCGAACCCCTTGTCATTCTTCTTTGAGATTCCTCCGCAACCTCCATTCCGGGGGCCTAGCGGTCCCCGAACGGCCATGGTCGTGAGATGACGACGCAGTGGGGCCCACTTGTCTACCCATAACTGCGTCGTGCAGGAATCTCTCTCACCTGCATCGTAAACGTGTTTCTTTTTATTATCTAACTCCGTCATTGTATATAAGTGTTTGTCGGCAAGTCGTCCACGAAAGTTTCCATCCTGGCGCCACTCACTCTTTCGCACACTACCCCGGTGAAGGCCGGCGCAGGGTGACGGGGAGAAGGTGAGGTGAGTGGTCTTGGCAGATATGGGCCTACCAACTTCTCCGAAATTCTCCGCACCGGATCGGCAAACTGGCGGGTGCCAGAGTCGCCGACCAGCCACCACCCGACTATAGGGGAACGTCAGATTCATCGGGGTTAGGTTGGGGTTAGGTTGGGGTTGGCGCCTCAGCGCCCGCTAGCCGCGGTGGAAACGCTGACTTCCCACCGGCCACATGGGTTAAGCAACGGTCGCCGCGGCACGGACAAGGATGGGTGAACGTTTGGCGGGCGCTGATGAAGAGGAAGGAGGCCCACCAGAGCCATTTTTCTGGGATTCTCCAAGGAGTACGAGGCAGGCAGAAGCCCCGGGGCACTGGTCCACCCTGGGGAAAACCGGTGGCGCCATCCCACCACCGCAGGAGTACATGGAAACCAGGAGGAGGCGTCAGGGGACGGGGTCCCCCAGAAGGACGCACCAGGAGCGAGGCGCTAGGGGGTGTGGTCCCCCCTGGCGGTCCAAGAAGAGCAGGATGCCTCCCTTCGATGAGAAGGAGAGATAGACGCCCGGGGGTGACCGGTAGTAATTCGGAAGAGATCCCGGGTGCATCTCGACTCAGGCGTCAGGCAGGCCACCGTGGAGTTTTAGTCGGTAAGAGTCCGACACTACCCGCCTAGCGGGTGTCCATGAGGATTTCTCCACGATAAAAAAAAAAAAAAAAAGGTTGGGGTTAGGTTGTCAGCGCCCGCTAGCCGCGGTGGAAACGCTGACTTCCCACCGGCCACATGGGTTAAGCAACGGTCGCCGCGGCACGGACAAGGATGGGTGAACGTTTGGCGGGCGCTGATGAAGAGGAAGGCGGCCCACCAGAGCCATTTTCTGGGATTCCTCCAAGGAGTACGAGGCAGGCAGAAGCCCCGGGCACTGGTCCACCCTGGGGAAAACCGGTGGCGCCATCCCACCACCGCAGGAGTACATGGAAACCAGGAGGAGGCGTCAGGGGACGGGGTCCCCCAGAAGGACGCACCAGGAGCGAGGCGCTAGGGGGTGTGGTCCCCCCTGGCGGTCCAAGAAGAAGCAGGATGCCTCCCTTCGATGAGAAGGAGAGATAGACGCCCGGGGGTGACCGGTAGTAATTCGGAAGAGATCCCGGGTGCATCTCGACTCAGGCGTCAGGCAGGCCACCGTGGAGTTTTAGTCGGTAAGAGTCCGACACCAACTCGACCAGCGGGTGCCCGCGAGGATTTCTCTCCACGATAAAGTGCCGTTGGGGTTAGGTTAGGTTGGGGTTAGGTTGGGGTTAGTTGGGGTTAGGGGTTAGGTTGGGGTTAGGCTTAGGTTGGGGTTAGGTTGGGGCTAGGCTGGGGTTAGGTTGGGGTTAGGTTGGGGTTGTGGTTGTCAGCGCCAGCCGCGGTGGAAACGCCGGACTTCCCACCGGCCACGGGTTAAGCAACGGCCGCCGCGGCACGGACAAGGATGGGTGAACGTTTGCGGGCGCTGATGAAGAGGAAGGAGGCCCACCAGAGCCATTTTTCTGGGATTCCCCAAGGAGTACGAGGCAGGCAGAAGCCCCGGGGCACTGGTCCACCCTGGGGAAAACCGGTGGCGCCATCCCACCACCGCAGGAGTACATGGAAACCAGGAGGAGGCGTCAGGGGACGGGGTCCCCCAGAAGGACGCACCAGGAGCGAGGCGCTGGGGGGTGTGGTCCCCCCTGGCGGTCCAAGAAGAGCAGGATGCCTCCCTTCGATGAGAAGGAGAGATAGACGCCCGGGGGTGACCGGTAGTAATTCGGAAGAGATCCCGGGTGCATCTCGACTCAGGCGTCAGGCAGGCCACCGTGGAGTTTTAGTCGGTAAGAGTCCGACACTACCCGACTAGCGGGTGTCCATGAGGATTTCTCCACGATAAAAAAAAAAAAAAAAAGGTTGGGGTTAGGTTGGGGTTAGGTTGGGGTTAGGTTGGGGTTAGGTTGGGGTTAGGTTAGGTTAGGTTGGGGTTGTCAGCGCCCGCTAGCCGCGGTGGAAACGCTGACTTCCCACCGGCCACATGGGTTAAGCAACGGTCGCCGCGGCACGGACAAGGATGGGTGAACGTTTGGCGGGCGCTGATGAAGAGGAAGGCGGCCCACCAGAGCCATTTTTCTGGGATTCTCCAAGGAGTACGAGGCAGGCAGAAGCCCCGGGGCACTGGTCCACCCTGGGGAAAACCGGTGGCGCCATCCCACCACCGCAGGAGTACATGGAAACCAGGAGGAGGCGTCAGGGGACGGGGTCCCCCAGAAGGACGCACCAGGAGCGAGGCGCTAGGGGGTGTGGTCCCCCCTGGCGGTCCAAGAAGAGCAGGATGCCTCCCTTCGATGAGAAGGAGAGATAGACGCCCGGGGGTGACCGGTAGTAATTCGGAAGAGATCCCGGGTGCATCTCGACTCAGGCGTCAGGCAGGCCACCGTGGAGTTTTAGTCGGTAAGAGTCCGACACTACCCGACTAGCGGGTGTCCATGAGGATTTCTCCACGATAAAAAAAAAAAAAAAAAGGTTGGGGTTAGGTTGTCAGCGCCCGCTAGCCGCGGTGGAAACGCTGACTTCCCACCGGCCACATGGGTTAAGCAACGGTCGCCGCGGCACGGACAAGGATGGGTGAACGTTTGGCGGGCGCTGATGAAGAGGAAGGAGGCCCACCAGAGCCATTTTTCTGGGATTCTCCAAGGAGTACGAGGCAGGCAGAAGCCCCGGGGCACTGGTCCACCCTGGGGAAAACCGGTGGCGCCATCCCACCACCGCAGGAGTACATGGAAACCAGGAGGAGGCGTCAGGGGACGGGGTCCCCCAGAAGGACGCACCAGGAGCGAGGCGCTGGGGGGTGTGGTCCCCCCTGGCGGTCCAAGAAGAGCAGGATGCCTCCCTTCGATGAGAAGGAGAGATAGACGCCCGGGGGTGACCGGTAGTAATTCGGAAGAGATCCCGGGTGCATCTCGACTCAGGCGTCAGGCAGGCCACCGTGGAGTTTTAGTCGGTAAGAGTCCGACACTACCCGACTAGCGGGTGTCCATGAGGATTTCTCCACGATAAAAAAAAAAAAAAAAAGGTTGGGGTTAGGTTGGGGTTAGGTTGGGGTTAGGTTGGGGTTAGGTTGGGGTTAGGTTGGGGTTAGGTTGGGGTTAGGTTGGGGTTAGGTTGGGGTTAGGTTGGGGTTAGGTTGGGGTTAGGTTAGGTTGGGGTTAGGTTGGGGTTAGGTTGGGGTTAGGTTGTCAGCGCCCGCTAGCCGCGGTGGAAACGCTGACTTCCCACCGGCCACATGGGTTAAGCGACGGTCGCCGCGGCACGGACAAGGATGGGTGAACGTTTGGCGGGCGCTGATGAAGAGGAAGGAGGCCCACCAGAGCCATTTTTCTGGGATTCTCCAAGGAGTACGAGGCAGGCAGAAGCCCCGGGGCACTGGTCCACCCTGGGGAAAACCGGTGGCGCCATCCCACCACCGCAGGAGTACATGGAAACCAGGAGGAGGCGTCAGGGGACGGGGGCCCCCAGAAGGACGCACCAGGAGCGAGGCGCTAGGGGGTGTGGTCCCCCCTGGCGGTCCAAGAAGAGCAGGATGCCTCCCTTCGATGAGAAGGAGAGATAGACGCCCGGGGGTGACCGGTAGTAATTCGGAAGAGATCCCGGGTGCATCTCGACTCAGGCGTCAGGCAGGCCACCGTGGAGTTTTAGTCGGTAAGAGTCCGACACTACCCGACTAGCGGGTGTCCATGAGGATTTCTCCACGATAAAAAAAAAAAAAAAAAGGTTGGGGTTAGGTTGTCAGCGCCCGCTAGCCGCGGTGGAAACGCTGACTTCCCACCGGCCACATGGGTTAAGCAACGGTCGCCGCGGCACGGACAAGGATGGGTGAACGTTTGGCGGGCGCTGATGAAGAGGAAGGAGGCCCACCAGAGCCATTTTTCTGGGATTCTCCAAGGAGCACGAGGCAGGCAGAAGCCCCGGGGCACTGGTCCACCCTGGGGAAAACCGGTGGCGCCATCCCACCACCGCAGGAGTACATGGAAACCAGGAGGAGGCGGCAGGGGACGGGGTCCCCCAGAAGGACGCACCAGGAGCGAGGCGCTAGGGGGTGTGGTCCCCCCTGGCGGTCCAAGAAGAGCAGGATGCCTCCCTTCGATGAGAAGGAGAGATAGACGCCCGGGGGTGACCGGTAGTAATTCGGAAGAGATCCCGGGTGCATCTCGACTCAGGCGTCAGGCAGGCCACCGTGGAGTTTTAGTCGGTAAGAGTCCGACACTACCCGACTAGCGGGTGTCCATGAGGATTTCTCCACGATAAAAAAAAAAAAAAAAAGGTTGGGGTTAGGTTGGGGTTAGGTTGGGGTTAGGTTGGGGTTAGGTTGGGGTTAGGTTGGGGTTAGGTTGGGGTTAGGTTAGGTTGGGGTTAGGTTGTCAGCGCCCGCTAGCCGCGGTGGAAACGCTGACTTCCCACCGGCCACATGGGTTAAGCGACGGTCGCCGCGGCACGGACAAGGATGGGTGAACGTTTGGCGGGCGCTGATGAAGAGGAAGGAGGCCCACCAGAGCCATTTTTCTGGGATTCTCCAAGGAGTACGAGGCAGGCAGAAGCCCCGGGGCAATGGTCCACCCTGGGGAAAACCGGTGGCGCCATCCCACCACCGCAGGAGTACATGGAAACCAGGAGGAGGCGTCAGGGGACGGGGTCCCCCAGAAGGACGCACCAGGAGCGAGGCGCTAGGGGGTGTGGTCCCCCCTGGCGGTCCAAGAAGAGCAGGATGCCTCCCTTCGATGAGAAGGAGAGATAGACGCCCGGGGGTGACCGGTAGTAATTCGGAAGAGATCCCGGGTGCATCTCGACTCAGGCGTCAGGCAGGCCACCGTGGAGTTTTAGTCGGTAAGAGTCCGACACTACCCGACTAGCGGGTGTCCATGAGGATTTCTCCACGATAAAAAAAAAAAAAAAAAGGTTGGGGTTAGGTTGGGGTTAGGTTGGGGTTAGGTTGGGGTTAGGTTGGGGTTAGGTTGGGGTTAGGTTGGGGTTAGGTTGGGGTTAGGTTGGGGTTAGGTTGGGGTTAGGTTGGGGTTAGGTTGGGGTTAGGTTGGGGTTAGGTTAGGTTGGGGTTAGGTTAGGTTGGGGTTAGGTTGGGGTTAGGTTGGGGTTAGGTTGGGGTTAGGTTAGGTTGGGGTTAGGTTGGGGTTAGGTTGGGGTTAGGTTGGGGTTAGGTTGGGGTTAGGTTAGGTTGGGGTTAGGTTGGGGTTAGGTTGGGGTTAGGTTGGGGTTAGGTTGGGGTTAGGTTGGGGTTAGGTTGGGGTGAGGTTGGGGTTAGGTTGGGGTTAGGTTGGGGTTAGGTTGGGGTTAGGTTGGGGTTAGGTTGGGGTTAGGTTGGGGTTAGGTTGGGGTTAGGTTGGGGTTAGGTTGGGGTTAGGTTGGGGTTAGGTTGGGGTTAGGTTGGGGTTAGGTTGGGGTTAGGATGGGGTTAGGTTGGGGTTAGGTTGGGGTTAGGTTGGGGTTAGGTTGGGGTTAGGTTGGGGTTAGGTTGGGGTTAGGTTGGGGTTAGGTTGGGGTTAGGTTGGGGTTAGGTTGGGGTTAGGTTGGGGTTAGGTTGGGGTTAGGTTGGGGTTAGGTTGGGGTTAGGTTAGGTTGGGGTTAGGTGTCAGCGCCCGCTAGCCGCGGTGGAAACGCTGACTTCCCACCGGCCACATGGGTTAAGCAACGGTCGCCGCGGCACGGACAAGGATGGGTGAACGTTTGGCGGGCGCTGATGAAGAGGAAGGAGGCCCACCAGAGCCATTTTCTGGGATTCTCCAAGGAGTACGAGGCAGGCAGAAGCCCCGGGGCACTGGTCCACCCTGGGGAAAACCGGTGGCGCCATCCCACCACCGCAGGAGTACATGGAAACCAGGAGGAGGCGTCAGGGGGACGGGGTCCCCCAGAAGGACGCACCAGGAGCGAGGCGCTAGGGGGTGTGGTCCCCCCTGGCGGTCCAAGAAGAGCAGGATGCCTCCCTTCGATGAGAAGGAGAGATAGACGCCCGGGGGTGACCGGTAGTAATTCGGAAGAGATCCCGGGTGCGTCTCGACTCAGGCGTCAGGC
>NW_022883333.1:0-21179 GCF_011952255.1 Bombus vosnesenskii | reverse complement strand
AAATTTATTCGATTGCGATAATGGCGAACGAGACGAAAATTTAAAAAAGAAAACTGTCACATGAAAACTCTGCTGGATGATTTTCCACTTTATAAGATTAACGGTTCATCGATCAATGTTTTCCAAAACTCATTGTACAGGAGTACTTTTATGTTTTTTGACAGACCTGAGCAAAATACCTGACCTGCTAGACTTTGCAGTTACAAAGGGACTAAACGCAAATAAACTAAACATAGCATCCAGCCTCGAGCTCAGCTCCGAACATACGCCCATAATAATTTCATACAGAAACAAACCAATACTTTACAGCAGCACAGAGAAGCTATGCAATAAAACCACCAAATGGCAAATATTCAAAGAAATAATAGACAGCAAAATCAGCTGCAACATCCCACTGAAAACACCTGAACACATCGATCAAGCAGTAACAACACTCACAGAAACTATCCAAGAAGCAGCAAGGGCAACCACTATACCTGAAACAAACAACAGACAAACAAAAACAGTTCCACTAGACATCCTCGAAAAAATTAGAGAACAAAGAAAAGCGAAAGCAAAATGGCAAAAACACAGAACAAAAGAAAACAAAAAACACCTAAACAAACTCACAAAATAAATAAAGAACAAAATAAAAGAGCACAACAACAACGAGTTCACAAAGTTCATCGAGTCACTATCTGCTCACGAAAACAACAATTACTCCCTATGAAAAGTCACAAAAAAATAAAGAAGACAACAAAAATGGTACCAACAATCAGAAGAGCAGACAACACATGGGCAAGAAGCAACGAAGAGCAAGCTGAAGAATTTTCCAACCACCTAGGCAACACATTCACCCCACACAACATCAACAATAGCAACCACAATAGTCATACGGACGAGGATGCGCTAACTACTAGTACACCAACTGACAATCGCCATACCCAAAGCAACCGCACAAGAAATCAGAAACATAATTGAGGAAACAAAAAACAATAAAGCACCAGGAATCGACCTAATTAACAGCCAAATCTTGAAAAACCTTCCGCCAAAAGCGACAAGACAAACCACAATAATAGTAAACGCAATACTAAGAATACAATACATTCCAAAATCTTGGAATCTGGCAAAAATCATAATGATACCCAAACCAGGCAAGGACCCACACGAAACCAAGTCCTACAGACCAATCTCACTACTTCCGGTGTTCTCTAAGATAGTAGAGAAAATAATCTACGACCGGATAAAACTAATAATAGAGAAGAACCATCTAATACCGGATCACCAATTCGGATTCAGAAACAAACACTCCACAATAAAACAAACGCAAAGACTCGTCAATGAAATCCTACAGGCGCTGGAAACAAAACAATACTGCACGGCACTCTTTATGGACATCGAAAAAGCATTCGATAAAATAAACCACACTAGCCTACAACAATCAATCAGGAAACAGTTCTCGGGGCAGATATACCAACTAATCAAATCATACCTAAGCAACAGAAGCTTCATAGTGAAAATCAAAAAGACACACTCGGAAGCTAAAGAAATCAAGGCAGGAGTTCCGCAAGGAAGCGTCCTAGGACCAATTTTATACACATTATACACGGCCAACATACCAACAACTAACAATAGCAAAATACTGACATTCGCGGATCACACAGCTGGACTAGTCAGGCACACTAACCCTGCAACAGCAGTTACATTACTACAAGAACATATCACAAAAATAGAAAAGTGGCTTCAAGCGAAACAAATCAAAGCAAACCCCGATAAATGCAAACATATTACATCCACACTGCGAAAACAGAAACCACCAAACATTATACTAAACGGCACACACATAATACAAACAAGGCAAGTCAAATACCTAGGACTCCACTTAGATACACGACTCACATGGAAACAGCATATTACAGCAACAATAGACAAAATACAGATGGCAAGGAGACAAATCTACTGGCTAACAAGTCGAAAATCCAAACTAAGCATAGAAAACAAACTAAAAATATATAAAATGGTCATAAAACCAATCTGGACGTACGGAATAACACTATGGGGAACAGCAGCAATGAGCCATATAATCAAAATAGAGGCATCGCAATCTAAAATACTCAGAACAATAGTAAACGCGCCATGGTACGTTAGAAACGAGGACATTCGGAAAGACCTGGGAATACCAACGGTCAAGGAGGAGATCAACAAAAGTGCAAGAAGGTACGTAGAAAGAATAGCAACGCACCTAAACCGGCTGGCAGCGGAAACGGTCGACACATCAAGCATAAAAAGAAGATTAAAAAGGAAACACCCAACCGATCTCACAGAGGACATTACCCAACAAACACGACGGTGGTACCCCGCTGGGGGTAGCCACCCACATGTTATATTAGTATACAGCTACAACATTTTACCAAATGTCCTACTGGACAAATTGTAAAATCCAAATAAATAAATAAAAAAACTTTCAAATAGAAATTCGTTGTTTATTGTGAATACACATATGTAATTTATATTTTTCTTAGGCAATAAACATTATATATATGTAAATTCTATAGAATTTAGAATATCAACCGACGGTTTGACTTTCAATGTGTTTACTGGGAGTCGGTCGAACGATATGAATAGAGGAGGGCGGGGACTTGGGATAGAAAATAAAACAGGACTTGGAGAAGCGAAGATTGAACAAAGAAAAAAGCAAGTTAAGAGCCAGAGGGAGAAAGAGAAGACTTAGACAATCGATTGTTGAGTTTTCACAAATCGATCGCCTGATTTCCGAAAATATTACAACATTCCATATATATGTCGGAGATGAAAGAACACCGGAGCCTTTGGAATTTTGTATAATCCCGCAACATTGAAACCTAGAGTCTACTATAGCTGTAATTGAACAATTGTAGTTATTCAATCCGATTGTAATTGTTCGAGAGTTGTGATAATGAGCTTGGGCTCGAGGCGACAGCCAATCGCCGAACGTAGCCGCGGTCACGGGATGAACGCTTTGTCTAACAAAGGCATGGAATAATTCTATAGCTCTCCTTAAAAAGGAAATAGTTGTAACACTCGACAGTAAACATTCCAACGGTCACTGTTCCGTAGCTCGCCACATGCAGACCCTATTCTTCGAGTAAGATGATTGCCAGATGTCGATGCGTCTCAGCAGTACATGTTCGGCTAGCTCGAGGGCCCGTTATAAATCTTAAGATTTAGTCAACTAAAGTCCTTCAAACAGGCAAACAGTCTTTGTCCCAACTACGGGAAAATAGGGGAGACCTATTTTTCAACGAGCGGCGTCTCCCACTAGCAACTTTCCCTCGAGGACGGCTAACATCTTTTTCTAACCACCGATATGGAGATTGACCAATTAGCAGCAACGCCAATTTCCCTTACTTTCTGAACGAAGGCTTTTCTCGACGAATCCGATGATCTCGTGTCCTTAGACACACCCCATTATAGTTTTCCTCTGTGGCATCATCGGGACGGGAAGGTCATTCCCGTTCGCGATCTCATCGATGAAAAAGAGTAACCCCTTACGACCGGTGAATATTACGCGTCCGACTTAGATTTTGTGAGTACGTTCATCTATCATCCCGTTGACCGCGGATTCGTTATTGAACCTAGGATGATTGTCATTAGTTTCTCGAGTATCTAATTACCACGGTTACTTGTCCGGTTCTATGATAATCGTATTTGCACTAGCCAATGTCTTCTCTATTGCATAATGACGACGTGTAATCCAAACGAAGATTCGTTTCACGCCCCTAACCCTAATTGTAATGTAAACCCGACATATATATATGTCGGAGATGAAAGGAAAACCAGAGCCTTCCCTTTGCAATTTTGGGAAAATCTTCTAATGCTTTAGCCTAGATTTTATCATAGCTGTAATTAAGCAATTGTTGTCATTTGTAATTGTTCGATATTTGTGATAGCGAAAGTGGGTTCGAGGTGACAACTGGTCGCCGAACGTAGCCACGGTCACGGGATAAACGTTTTGCCTGACGAAGGTGTGGATCGGTTGTATTGTTCTCCCTAGAAATCACATAGAATTGCACTTTAAAGATGTCGATATAATGGGTCACGCGTATTAGGAATCAATCTCCAAACAGAAACTGCCTAGTAATGGCGTTTGGATCTTTCTCGATGTTTCCAAAGAGTATACAACAAACTTTTGACAGAAATTGCCTAGCAACAACGATTGGAACCTTCTCGATGTCTCCAGCGAGCATATAACAAACAAATGCAGTCGTATAGCGGAAAAGATTTTCATGAGATATTCATTCGTGTGATCGCCTTAGAAAGTGATACATCGAGCAATTTACCGAGTGTCTCAGCAATCGTATTTTTGTGTTTAAAAATCATTCTACGCATAGAAAAGAGTTATCCCGTTGACCGTGGATTCGTTTGAACCCAGGAACATTGTTAATAGTGTTAATTAAATTCATTATTCGTAAAACCTATTAATTGTTAATCTCAATATTCGTTAAATTTATTATTCGTAAAACATATTATTCGTTACTCTTATTATTCGTTAAACTTATTATTCTTTAATCTAATCGTTAGTTAAACTTATCGTTTGTTAATCTTATCATTCATCAAACTCAACATTCATAATATTTTGTAAAATCTTGTATATTCGCGTAAATATAATCTCTGTTGTGTAAAACGATGGCTAATTCAATCGAAGAATCGTTGTTACGCCGGGCGACTCTCTGCCTGGCCCAGGTCACACACCGCGGGCCAGACGGACACCAGATGTCCGCTCTTCCGTACAGCGTACCCTCAATAGCCTTAAGCACCCGTCATACACTCGAGTCACTTGCCTGCTAAGGTCCTTCAGACCCAACAAATGTCTTTTCTAAATCAGTTTCCAAAGACTATTGTTTACTACGGCTTGACACGGGAAAGTTAGCTTTTCTCACGTACGATGCTTCCTACCAGCAACTTTCTATCGAGGGCGGTTAAGGCTCTTCTTAGTCCTCCAACCTTCGTTTGTCCAATCCGAGGCAATGTATACTGGCCTCACCTCCTGACCTAAAATGTCATGAACAAATCCGATGATCCCATGCGCTAGACACACCCATCACTAGCTTTCCTCCGACACAGCATCGTCACTCAACTTCACTTCTTCTACATCGTTGGAAAAGTCAACTACTAAGTAGTAACGCTAATGCCTATCGGGGCAGTCTAAGCATAACGCGAGAGTCGGTCTCGGTATTGTCGAGCATACATTTCCTCTGCTAAATATCTTATAGTGCTACGTCCACTAATACATTAAATCCAATTATAAGAGCCCTGCTCTAACGTACATATCTATCTTATCTTCGTGCGATAAGTGATTATCTATCTATCTATGCTCATCAGTGTGATCTAAGTGTTGGAAATATATAATTAATAATTCTGTGAATCAGAGTGTTATACAAACTCAATCACCCCTATTATCTCAACGGAAATCAGGGGATCGATCAAGTCGTGGTGTCGATTGTTATAATCGTAACGGGAATTTACGACTCCCGTTGACGTCTCTCCTAGCGACTACGTCTCCCCGCGATTGGTCGAACAAACAATAGTTACGCGCCTTAAATTCTAATTTTAACCCGATTAAATTTCGGGTTTACATTAGAATTAAAGTTAGGGGCGTGACACGAATCTTCATTTGGATTACACATTGTCGTTATGCAATAGAGAAGACATTGACTGGTGCAAATGCGATTACCATAGAACCGGACAAGTAACCGTGGTAATTAGATACTCGAGAGACTAATGACAATGATCCTAGGTTCAATAAAGAATCCGCGGACAACGGGACGGTAGTCGTACGCACTCGCAAAAATCTAAGTCGGATTCTGTGTTAATATTCGCTGACCGTAAGGAGTAAATCCTTTTTGTCGATGAGACCGCAAGAGAGAATGACTTTCCGTCCCGGTGATACCTCAGAGGAAAACTATGATGGGGCGTGTCTAAGGACACGAGTTCATCGGATTCGTCGGGGATATCCTACGTTCGGAAAGTAAGGGAAATTGACGTTGCTGCTAATTGGCCAATCTCCATAACGGTAGTTAGAAAAGGATGCTAGCTGCCCTTGAGGGAGGGTTGCTAGTGGGAGACGTCGTTCGTGGAAAAATAGGTCTCTCTTGTCTTCCTGTAACTAGGACAAAGATTGTTTATCTGTTGAAGGATTTCAGGTAACTAGATATTAGTGTTTATGACGGTCCTCGTGCTAGTCGATCACGTACTGTGGAGACGCGTCGACATCTGGTAAACATCCTGCCCGGAGAATAGGATCTGCGTGTGGCAAGCTACGGGACAGAAACCGTTGGAATGTTTACTGCCAAGTGCCGCTACAAATCTTTCTTTTAAGGAGAGCTATAGGATTACTCAATGCCTTTGTTAGGTGGAGAGTTCGTCCCGTTGACCGCGGCTACGTTCGGCGACTAATTGTCGCCTTGAGCCCAAGCTCATTGTCACAAGTCTCAAACAAATACAATTGGTTAGAATGATGGCAGATCGTTTAGTTACAACTGTAGATTTTAATTACAATGCTTTTATGGATTTTCCCGAGGTTTCAGAGGGAAGGCACCGGTGAAACCTTATCTCCGACAAGTATAATTTTATAGCGTATTACGTTAGATAGAATAACGTAATAACGTATTACGTTATATAGTATAACGTTATACCGATTTACCTCATATAGAGTAACGTTATAACGCATGACGTTCCGCAGAATAACGTTACGACGTATTACGTTATATCGAATAACGTAATAACGTATTATGTTATATACTATAACGTTATAACGTATTACGCTATATGGTATAACGTTATAACGAATTACGTTATATGGTATAACGTTATACCGTATTACGTTATATAGTGTAACGTTATAACGGATGGCGTTCCGCAGAATAACGTTATGAGGTATTACGTTATATGGTTTAACGTTATAACCTATTACGTTTTATAGAATAACGTTATAACGTATTACGTTTTATAGTATAAAGTTATAACGTATTAAGATATATAGTATAACGTAATAACGTATTACGTTTTATAGTATAAAGTTATAACGTATTACGCTATATAGTGTAACGTTATAACGTATGACGTTATATAGTATAACCTTATATCGTATTACGTTATATACTATAACGTTATATGCCTTAACTTTATGACGTATTACGTTTTATAGTATAAAGTTATAACGTATTATGTTATATAGTATAACGTAGTAACGTATTACGTTATATAGTATAACGTTATAACGTATTGCATTTTATAGAATAACGTTATAACGTATTACATTATATGGTATAACGTTATGACGTATTACGTTATATGGTATAACATTATAACGTATTGCATTTTATAGAATAACGTTATAACGTATTACATTATACGGTATAACGTAATAACGTATTACGTTATATAGTTTAACGTTATAACGTATTACGTTATAGGGTATGACGTTATAACGTATTACGTTATATGGTATAATTTTATACCTTATTACGTTATATAGTATAACTTTATACCGTATTACGTTATATAGTATAACGTTACAACGGATGACGTTACATAGAATAACGTTATAACGTATTACGTTATATGGTATAACGTTATAACGAATTGCGTTTTATAGAATAATATTATAACGTATTACCTTATATAGTATAACGTTATAACGTATTACGTTAGGCAGTGTAACATTATGACATATGACATTACATAGAATTATGTTATAACGTATTACGTTATATGGTATAACGTTATAACGTATTACGTTATATAGTATAACGCTATATGGTATAACGTTATAATGTATTACGTTTTATAGTATAACGTTTTTGACGTATTACGTTAGATAGAATAACGTAATAACGTATTACGTTATATAGTATAACGTTATAACGTATTACGTTATACAGTATAACTTTATAACGTATTACGTTATCTAGAATAACATAATAACGTATTAGTTTATATAGTATAACGTTATAACTTATCACGCTATGTAGTATAATTTTATAACGTATTACGTTATATAGTATAATTATATAACGTATTACGTTAGATAGAATAACGTAATAACGTATTACGTTATATAGTATAACGTTACACGGTATTACGTTATACAGTATAACGTTATAACGTATGACATTACATAGAATTCAGTTATAACATATTACGTTATATGGTATAACGTTATAACGTATTACGTTATATAGTATAACGCTATATGGTATAACGTTATAACGTATTACATTATATAGTGTAACGTTATAACGTTCGACGTTCCGCAGAATAACGTTATAACGTATTACGTTATGTGGTATAACGTTATAACGTATTACGTTTTATAGTATAACTTTATATCGTATTACGTTAGATAGAATAACGTAATAACGTATTACGTTATATAGTATAATTTTATGTCGTATTACGTTAGATAGAATAACGTTATAACGTAAGACATTACATAGAATTAAGTTATAACGTATTACGTTATACAGTATAACTTAATAACTTATTACGTTATATAGAATAACGTCGTAACGTATTACGTTATATAGTATAACGTTATAACTTATTACGCTATGTAGTATAATTTTATAATGTATTACGTTATATAGAAAAACGTAATAACGTATTACGTTATATAGTATAACGTTATATCGTATTACGTCATATAGTATAATTTTATAACGTATTAGGTTATATAGGTATAACGTTATATCGTATAACATTATATAGAGTAACGTTATAACGCATGTCGTTCCGCAGAAAAACGTTATAACGTATTACGTTATATAGTATAACGCTATATGGTATAACGTTATAACGTATTACGTTATATGGTATAACGATATAACATAGTAAGTTATATAGTATAACGCTATAGGGTATAACGTTATAACGTATTATGTTTTATATAATAGCTTTGTAACGTATTACGATATACAGAACAACGTAATAACGTATTACGTTATAACGTATTACGTTATATAGTATAACGTTACACCGTATTACGTTATACATTATAACGTTATAACTTATGACATTACATAGAATGAAGTTATAACGTATTACGTTATATGGTATAACGTTATAACGTATTACGTTATATAGTATAACGTTATAAATTATTACGCTATGTAGTATAATTTTATAATGTATTACGTTATATAGAAAAACGTAATAACGTATTGCGTTATATAGTATAACGTTACACCGTATTACGTTATGCAGTATAACGTTATAACTTATGACATTACATAGAATTGAGCTATAACGTATTACGTTATATGGTATAACGTTATAATGTATTACGTTATATAGTATAACGCTATATGGTATAATGTTATAACGTATTACGTTTTATAGTATAACTTCATATCGTATTACGTTAGATAGAATAACGTAATAACGTATTACGTTATACAGTATAACGTTATAACGTATGACATTACATAGAATTAAGTTATAACGTATTACGTTGCGCAGAATAACGTTGCAACTTATTATGTTATACAGTATAACTTTATAACGTATTGCGTTATATAGTACAATTTTATAACGTATTATGTTATATAGGTATAACGTTATACCGTATTACATTATATAGAGTAACGTTATAACGCATGACGTTCCGCAGAATAACGTTATAACTTATTACATTATTCAGTATAACTTTAAAGCGTATTGCGTTATGAAGAATAACGTAATAACGTATTACGTTATATAGTATAACGTTATACCGTATTACATTATATAGTGTAACGTTATAACTTATGAAGTGCCACAGAATAACGTTATAACGTATTACGATATATGGTATAACGTTATAACGTACTGCATTTTATAGAATAACGTTATAACGTATTAAATTATACAGTATAACGTTATAACGTGTTACGTTATATAGTATAACGTTATATCGTAGTACATTATATAGTGTAACGTTATAACGTATGACGCTCCACAGAATAACGTTATAACGTATTACGATATATGGTATAAAGTTATAACGTATTACGTTTTATGGAATAACGTTCTAACGTATTACGTTGTATAGTATAACGTTATAACGTATTACGATATATACAATAACGTTATATGCTTTAACTTTATGACGTATTACTTTTTATAGTATAAAGTTATAACGTATTACGTTATGTATTATAACTTTGTAACGTATTACGTTCTATAGTATAATGTTATAACGTATTACGTTCTATAGTATAACGTAATAACGTATTACGTTATATAGTATAACTTTATGACGTATTACATTAGATAGTATAACGTTATAACGTATTACGTTAGGTAGTATAACGTTATAACGTGTTACGTTATATGGTATAATTTTATAACGTATTACTTTAAGTAGTGAATCATTATAACGTATTACGTTATATAGTATAACGCCATATGGTATAACGTAATAACGTATTACGTTTTATAGTATAACTTTATAACGTATTACGTTAGATAGAATAACGTAATAACGTATTACGTTATATAGTATAACGTTATAACGTATTACGTTATATAGTATAGCGTTATACCGTATTACGTTATACAGTATAACGTTATAACGTATGACATTACATAGAATTAGGCTATAACGTATTACGTTATATGGTATAACGTTATAACGTATGACGTTCCGCAGAATAATGTTATAACGTATTACGTTATACAGTATAACTTCTTAACGTACTAAGTTATGTAGAATAACATAATAACGTATTAGTTCATATAGTATAACGTTATAACTTATTACGCTATGTAGTATAATTTTATAACGAATTACGTTAGATAGAATAACGTAATAACGTATTACGTTATATGGTATAACGCTATAACGTATTACGTTCTATAGTATAACGCTATATGGTATAACGTTATAACTTATTACGTTTTATAGTATAACTTCATATCGTATTACGTTAGGTAGAATAACGTAATAACGTATTACGTTATATGGTATAATGTTATAACGTATTACGTTAGGCAGTGTAACATTATAACGTACTACGTTATAGAGTATATCGTTATAACTTATTACGCTATATAGTATAATTTTATAACGTATTACGTTATACAGAACAACGTAATAACGTATTACGTTATATAGTATTACGTTACACCGTATTACGTTATACAGTATAACGTTATAACTTATGCCATTACTTAGAATTAAGTTATAACGTATTACGGTATGTAGTATAACGTTATAACTTAGTACGCTATACAGTATAATTTTATAACGTATTACGTTATACAGAACAATGTAATAACGTATTACGTTATATAGTATAACGTTATAACGTATTACGTTATATAGTATAATTTTATAACGTACTACGTACTACGTTGGATAGAATATCGTAATAACGTATTACATTATAGAGTATAACATTACACCGTATTACGTAATACAGTATAACGTTACAACGTATGACATTACATAGAGTTAAGTTATAACGTATTACGTTATATGGTATAACGTTATAACGTATTACGTTCTATAGTATAACGCAATATGGCATAACGTTATAACGTGTTACGATTTGTAGTATAGCTTTATAACGTATTACGTTAGATAGAATAACGTAATAACGTATTACGTTCTATAGTATAACGCAATATGGTATAACGTTATAACGTATTATGATATATAGTCTAATTATATAACGTATTACGTTAGATAGAATAACGCAATAACGTATTACGTTATATAGTATAATTTTGTAACGTATTACGTTAGATAGAATAACGTATTAACGTATTACGTTATACAGTATAACGTTATGACGTATTACGTTCAATAGTATAACGCTATATGGTATAACGTTATAACGTATTACGTTTTATAGTATAGCTTTATAACGTATTACGTTAGATAGAATAACGTAATAAATTATTACATTATGGAGTATAACATTACACCGCATTACGTAATACAGTATAACGTTATAACGTATGACATTACATAGAGTTAAGTTATAACGTATTACGTTATATGGTATAACGTTATAACGTATTACGTTCTATAGTATAACGCAATATGGTATAACGTTATAACGTATTACGCTTTGTAGTATAGCTTTATAACGTATTACGTTAGATAGAATATCGTAATAACGTATTACGTTATATAGTATAATGTTATAACGTATTACGTTATATAGTGTTGAAGTGGTCACCACTTCTGAGAAACTCTACATCTGGTCTTTTTTAGTTTTCTCAAGCACTGAAGCCATCGACAGCGTTTAGACAAAAGACTGCGACGTAGTCAGGCCATAAACAGTAGACAGGCGACGTTGGCTTCGGGGTTTTTCAGTTATTAGGTAACACAGCTAGCGTGGGGATCTGGACCAGCTCAAATTGTATTTTTACTTATTACACTTCTATTTAAATATATTTTCTACCTTACGATTTATACACGTGTTTTCTCTGTTTACACACCGAATAACCTCAACATATAGTATAATGTTATACCGTATTACATTATATAGAGTAACGTTATAACGCATGACGTTCCGCAGAATAACGTTATAACTTATTACGTTATTCAGCATAACTTTATAACGTATTGCATTATGAAGAATAACGTAATAACGTATTACGTTATATAGTATAACGTTATAACGTATTACGTTATATAGTATAACGTTACAGCGTATTACGTTATACAGTATAACGTTATAACGTATGACATTACATAGAATTAAGTTATAACGTATTACGTTATATGGTATAACGTTATAACGTATTACGTTATATAGTATAACGCTATATGTTATAACGTTATGACGTATTACGTTTTATAGTATAACTGTATATCGTATTACATTATAAAGAGTAACGTTATAACGCATGACGTTCCGCAGAATAACCTTATAACGTATTACGTTATATAGTATTACGTTATATGGTATAACGTTATAATGTATTACGTTTTATGGAATAACGTTATAAAGTATTACGTTAGGTAGTATAACATTATTACGTATTACGGTATATAGTATAACGTTATAACGTATTACGTTAGGTAGTATAACATTAGAACGTATTACGTTATATAGAATAACGTTATAACGTATTACATTATATAGTATAACGTTATAAGGTATTACGTTAGGTAGTATAACTTTATAACGTATTACGTTTTATAGTATGAAGTTATAACGTATTACGTTATATAGTATAACGTAATAACGTATTACGTTATATAGCATAACTTTATGACGTATTACGTTAGATAGAATAACGTAATAACGTATTATGTTTTATGGTATGACGTTATAACGTTATAACGTATTACGTTTTATAGAATAACGTTATAACGTATTACGTTAGGTAGTTTGGACGAAAAACTTACATCCGGCGGAAGCGTTGCTCACGCTGCCGAAATCGCAATTTGGCACCATTGGATGCTTCGCAAGACCAACTAAAACTGGAGGGACCAATGGTGTATGCGTAATTCTGTATTTTTCTACAGAACTGATTACTGCACCGCACCTTATTGCCGTATTCATCATTCCGAACGCATAACCGTGGAATAATGGCAAGAAAACTAGTATTCGGTCTCCACGTCGAATATCCATTGATTCTGGGGCACTTCGATTAAGAACAAATGCAATTAAATCGAATATTTATAATTTCAACTAGAATGATAAGAGTTAAGAAGCACAACAATAGAGAAAATATTATATAGTTGATTTGAATAAAGAATGGTTTGTTAATCATATAAAACGAATAATATATATTTAAATTTAGCATAAATGAAAAATAAATCTCGAAATATATGTGTGGTCTTAGATCAACCGGGTACATTGTGTATATTAATTTAATATATTTACCTTAGAGTTTGGATGAAAAGTAACAAATTTCGATGAGACAACATTACTCCTTTTGGAATTCCTGTTGTACCGCTAGAACATAAAATAGCTGCCATTCTTTTCCTGTTATGATCTATCTGCACCGGTGAAGACGCATAGAGATCCGTGATACGTTGATATTTTTCCAAAACCTTGTCTCAGGTTATTATATTTCCATCAAGAGGTTTATCATCCAATTCGATTAATTTCATATTCCAGCTTACAGTAGATGCAATTTTCGCCAAAATGTTTTCAGTGCGTCGCGATACAAACAACACCCGTGGCTGATAAATTTCCAGCATGTGCGTAAATTCTCCTACGTAAAAAATTGCATTAGATATGATTAAATAACGCATATGCTGCATGGCGTAACTTAACCACTCCGCGTAACAAGGTGACAGTTTTACAAAAGATCTAGAAATATTCGAAAAGCCTTACAAAAGCTTTTTCCGATATCCGTCTCCGCAAGGAGAGGCTGAAACAACTTTCTTTGAAATAACATATTTTTCGTAGAATGTTTACTCTGAGAAGATATTCGGAGTAGTTAAATACAATTTAATCGTATACGATTAAAAATTAGTATTGTTTGTATCTCTAAAAGGTGACGGAGTAACGCATATTGAGAATATAAGTGATTATTAATTTCCGCATCTATATACACAATATTTAACAATTTAATATTAACAATTATTGTTTACACTAGATTATAAAAATTGGTGTTAGAGTAAGTACTGTTTCTAGACTTTTATTGTTAATTCTGCAAGTGTAATGTAAATAAATTTAGTCTTTAATTAAAGTATCTAATTTATGATCTCTGTTTCTAGTAGTTGTAAAATTCTATAATAAACTCGAGGCAAATAATAAAGTCGAGGCTCGATTTCATTAACTTATATATGGCATAATCAGTGGAGTTATCAGAAACATGCAAGTTTCCAAAAAAGAAGAGCAAATTTTTCTTTCCACTTTTCACGTTCTGCCTTCGTTAAATTTCTATAATATTAAACACGCACGTACTTTTAATTAAATTAATTTCTTTGTTATTATAAAATAATTCGTAAAAGCTGCTTGGAGAATATCTTACTTTCTGTATATGCTGGATTCAACGGTGCAAATGTAGCTCCGATAAATAACGTGCTACATATCGATACCACGTAATGTGGATGGTTTTCAGCTGCAACGGAGATTCTGTCTTCCACCTTGATTCCATAATTTCTCAAAGCAACAGATAATATTGTGCTTTTTTCGAGAATATCCTTGCATGTGTAGTGTTTACCAGTTTGAATATCTACCTGATATAGTAACATGCAAGTATTACAATATAAAACATAGTAATCAAAATGAATCATTTGTATTGTCGTTTCTTGCTCTTTTTATATAAAAAAATCTATCTTGTTTAAATTGAGACTGTTGATTACTCTGACAATGTACATGCTAATACAGCCATCTGTAATCGCAATATGCGGGTCGCTTATCTAGAACGAAACGTACCAGGTCGTTAATTATTCGTTGCAACGGTAGTGTCAAGTATTCCATCCGTAAGAAAAGCTTATTTTCTGACGAAAATTAGAAGGACTGTAATGTCTAATTCAAAATCAGTACAATCACGAGTCTACCTCAGCTTTTTAACTTTTAATAAAATCTCTGATATGGACGTCAGGAAATGATAAAACGAATGACCTGCGACTGATTTGCTTCACTGCATCTTATATCAATTTATATTTTGTCTCGTTTATATTCTGCGGCAATCGTTCTTGTTTCTCACAGCTCAGCCATTCTGTAACGATGAACCGTTGTAACATTCGCAGTGTTTCAGTGTAAACTGTTTGATTGTTCCGATTTAAAATGATGGCGCTGTAAAGAAGGTTATACGCTTGGACGGTTTATAGTTTATTGTTGTAATACAGCAGGAATGTGGACGATACACGACGATGTTAGCCGAAAATTGTGTGTAATTAAAAATCCCTAGGCGGTTAAAATACATTCAACCACAATAACATTTATAGAAATATAAAAATTGTATTGAAAATACAATTAGATGGCGTATTTATGGAATAATAGTAATAAGGTAGCACAGATATCGAGCAGTATGTGTTATGCATTTTATGTGACATGCCCCTGTTTTTACGTTTGTTGTAAAGGAACGAATATTATTATTTTTTATCGTGTGTTCACTGAATCAAATGCTGCAACGATTGCTCGCAAAAATTTCCAAGTTTTTCTGTATTATTCCGTTTATATTCCTTTAGTTTGATCAACGTGACGTTGTTCGGCCTTCTTGTAACTAAATATTTAGTGTGATACGCTATACCGAAATTATCACATTATTGAACATTTGGCGATAATATTTGTTGAAGGGTAGACAAATGAAAATTGTGGCTGGGCAAACGCGGACAAGATGCGAATAAACGGATGCAGTTTAGTCTTTGTAAAAATTCCCTCTTTCTCTCCTAATCGAGGTTCTACTGTGTACGTACAATTTAGCGTATTATTGCCGCGATCATATTTTATTTTTTTATTTCAAAGCTTGCGATTCCGAACATTATGTTTTCTCCGTAATCGTTTCAAGTGTGATAGCTAACTGACGTATACAGGTTGTGTAAAAAGGTGTCCGATACTCAAAGGGCTTGTAGTGCCGACCGGGAGAAATAAATATCGACATAGTTCTAAAAGTAGCCCTTTCGATGTAAAATCAATTTTTATTTTTTAGCGTTCGATATCTTGAGTGAGCCTCCTCGCAATATATCGAATATCGTCGGTAGGATCGAAATAACATAATCGCGAATTTAGTCAAGGATGAAAAAAATGCGTTTCGTAGGTCAAATTCGAAGGGTGCTGTGTATTTGTTATTTCCACTTTAGAATAGTAAAGGGACATTGTTAACCACACAAATAATCTTTGTTGATATTAGTAATAACTTTGCTGAGTGGAGGATAGTTCACCCAGACTTTAGAGATAAGCTTGTAATAATAAACATACATCGTTATCGTACAAGGATCGTGCATGTCATTTCTCGCATCATTCCCGCCTCCCATTCGCACTCAACAACTGGCGCTAACTGGATTTAATCTACGGATTCCAACTAAACTCTAGAAGAAACAGAAAATACGCACGAAAACGTGACCAACGCTAGAAAGATCAGCACGATCCACGACTAAAATCATCAACGCGCTTCTGATATGCAGGCGCTGGAAAACCGACCTTTGGTCCTTCAACTGCCAAGACTGCTTCGCATTCTGATTTTTCTTCATTCAACTGTGAGCATGCACGATAGTTTGGTTAACCCCAAAAAAATAATTAGAAAAAGTTTCACAGGTATCGGTTGGTCGTCGAAATGGACAAGACGACCTTAACCAAGCTTGCTGGTGCCCGAATAGTAAAAAGAACTAAATTCTCATTTTCAAGTATTACAATCGTTTTTGATGTATCGTGTATGTGTCTCGTACATATTCCCTAACATAATGTACCTCGAGAATTTTCAACAATAATTCGTTAGAATTATGGATGAGCTCTAGTTATTGGTATTAATAGCATATTTAGTATTATAAAGTATTTGTTCCTTTTAATATATTCTATGTTCTACGACTCTTCGCTAGTAACGAGACACGTGTCTTTCTTTCGTTTTGAAGTCAAATCATCTCTAAATCAACAAGGAGACTGAATTTTAGTAGGTAAGTGCGTAGTTGTAAACATTTCTCTTCTTCTAAACACTCGCATCTAAATTTAAGTGGATTTTGCAGCAAAATTATAATCAATTCAACGTTTTCATTGCCTTATTTATTATAATACATTCTTTATAATTCAAGTTGACAGTAAACAAAATCCTGAATACACAGATTCAGTGAGCTAGTAATCGACGGTCATTGAATCTTTCGGCATCGATGTCGATCAAGATTCAAAGCGAATGTCGAAGAGCGAAAACGGAAGAAACAGAAACGTAAATGTACGTGTTCATGATATAAATTTGAATGCTCTGGACGTTAACCCATCAGAACGCATTTATTGTCTACAGCAATGTGAAACACGGGACATTTCAACTGGCGATCAACGTTTTCTAACAATATTTTGATCCCTGCGCCTATTATCGGCAGAAGATCCTCGATCGATTCGAAACTCGATAAAGTAACCGGCAGGTGGGCGAGAAGGATCGCAAAGAGAACACTGCTGACAAATGTTGCACTTATCAACCGATTCTTCATGGTGCTTTTTAAAAGTTGATTTATCTGTTGAAAGTAATTCTTTGTTTTCTTTAGCATTAACTATATTCGAATCGATAATTACAACAGTTTTTATACTACTAGAATGTATCTATAAAATTAGGAAGTAATATAAACAAGTTAATTTCAATTATATTTTAGTCCTTTTGGTCAATTAGATTTAGTTCCTTAGAAATCTAAGTGTAATACTATTTGCTATTATCAAAAAAAAAACAAAACGATATTTTCGAAAATAGGAGTTCTATAAATAAAGAAAGTAGAGATTTCACAATGACTCGACTATTGAGCAAGAATAAATTCTGTGCATCTGTTCGAATTTATTTGAATAATGACAGAATTAAAACCAATGATATTAATGACCAAATTTGTACCTACCGATTGCTGAGAGAAGCGGATATTTCGCGTATACTCATATTCGTATCAACTGAAACTTGCAATTTGGAGTAACTGCGCGACTGTACACGAATCTCTATATATAGGCGGCTTTCGAACACGTAAAGTCCAAACTACGCGATACAATACCCGATAAACAATTTTTCAATTACGAACGAGAGTTATGAATTCGCGATGACCTTAATCGTTTCCTTGCAATAAGCAGCTGCTCGCACGTTAATATTCGCACTTCCTTTAAAACGAAACAACTTTTCTTCTGTAAAGTCAATTCACATCAGAGACCAGGCCACACACCACGGACAGGATGGCACCCAGATGTCTGCATATCCTTGGCGCGCACCCTCAATAGTCTTAAGTGCCCACCAGGGGGCCTTGGCATTTTTATAGTTAAGGTCCTTCGGACCAAGCGAGTATTTCCTGTCTTAAATTTCCCTTTACGTTTATTGTCTACCACGTGTTAGCTTAGAAAGTTGGTTTCCTCCACATCTGGTATGTTCCGTTGGCAACTTTCTCGCGAGGGCGGCTAAACCCTTCCTGGTCCACCAACCGTCCTATTATCCAATCGGAGATGGTGTCTACTGCCCTCACTTCCTTAACCAAAATTGTCATCAACAAATCCGATAGTCCCGTGTCCTTAGACACACCCACCCCTAGCTTTCCTCAGACACAGTATCGTCAGTAAAACTTCACTTATTCTGTATCCTTAGAATAGTCAACATATCTATATCGGTCTCTACCCTTATAAGTCGCTTACTTAATGTATTGTTGTAACTAAGTCTTACATAACGTGGTTGGAGTGAATTGTGATTTATGCTAATTCAGTGCGTGTTACATTGTGATTGGTGAATTCACAATAAAGGTTAATTAAAACAAAGTTAATTATTGTGTTACGACTCAACTATATTTTATTTTCACCAACCAACCCTAAAAATTACGTGACACGTTCGTGGACGAATGTATTCGTTGACCGTTCGTATCGTCGGACGATAGTTGGTCGCATGTGTTCAGTCGTTTCGTAATCTCGATTTAATCGTCGAAGACAAGTCGAAATTTTCTCATCGCTTGTTCTTTGCGCATTGAGTCATTACTCTTCCTCGTAAATCTGTTACTCAGGGTAAATTAATAAAGTTGAAAAGCGCGGTATTATCGATATCGGAAACGTATTGTTATTTCCTTAAATTGTGTCAATATTATCAGCAAATAAGTATCTTCTTACTTAATGTATATGACTTTTGAAACATTGAAAGATTATTATTACTCGTCTACTTCAATATTGATTAAGACATTTCCTTAATTGTGGTTAAACTCATGAAACATTTCCTACTTGTGTGAGAGACTTTAAATTGATTCGAAGTAGTATTTTACAGGAAACTGATGAAACTAATGAGTTAGATATTTATATAATTAAAGCTCATTTGTATTTTTTAATTATTTTACCATGTACCATGACTTTTGGTACACTCCAGTTTGAAAATACTTGTTTTTAATGTATATAAATAGAAGTACGAACTTCCTGATAAGTTGAATTCGCGAATCCTTACCACCTATTTACTGCAAGAATTCGAATGGCTTCGAGGACTAAGAAAGCTAACACTAGTGATGTAGAGTTTACCTAGAAATGAAAATAACTTCAACATGAATAAAAAAGAAAAATGAACGGATTATAGGTTGGGCTAGAGTAGCAGCCGGCCGAAACTAAATTTTCAAGCAATCTGTTGACGTATGAAATGTTGCACTGTCTTATCCGTATGTTCGTCACATACATAGTAATAATTAAAATCAGTAGACATACATCTAACCCATTAATCTAATCCAATCTACGGATATGACCTATTTATCATTTTTTTTTATTTATATTAAAGATGACTAGCACCAATGAGTTAAATTTAGGTAAAAAATACAGTCATTTGTGTGCCAGAATTATAGAAAGAGTAGAAGGGTTGTATCTGTACATCGAATAAACAAGAAATAAAGCGGATATCCAGGAATAACTCATCAGCTATGGAATCCAAAAAACTAATTTTAACTTAAAAATATGTTGCCTCTCTGCTTGTTTGTCTGTTCGTACTTGCATCACGTAAAAACTACTGAACAAATTTCGATCGGGGTGTCTCCGTTATATAGCGTAGTGTCTTGGAAAGAAAATTGGATATGTTTCATCTCGATCCGTTTTGTAGAAGCTGAGAAACAGCCTTGCATTTGAATTGTATCCTCTCCAATGTTTGATCGTCGAGCAACGATGGTTATTGTTTATGTCGTGTTTGTTCTGAAATCGAACCTTCTTCTAATTTAATATTTCTTACTGCGGAAAATAATTTAACTTTTAGTACAAAGAATATGTAGCTATTTCATTCATAGAAACTCATCTGCTTAAAAATTGTTCCGTATATTAGTTGTGCGTACCGAATATTTTACATACGCTAAAAAGCTAAAAGTTAATTATTAAATCAAATAAATTATATTTGATCGAAGTTTTCTCAGGGCGTTAACATATTTCGATAACATATTTGAAGTTCATTGAAATCGGTAAAGTGCGCTATTATTTTCGAATAAAAATGCCAATAATATCGACTACGATTCACTAGCCGTTGTATTATAGACGGCTACGCACGGTTACAGCGTAAATCAGGAGCATTTCAAACTTTTCCTCGTTACTCTAACTCATGATGCTACGTGTTATTCTTCGTGCATTGTCCACGTGCACGTTATG
>NW_022883332.1:0-21764 GCF_011952255.1 Bombus vosnesenskii | reverse complement strand
AAGAGCCCTGCTCTAACGTACATATCTATCTTATCTTCGTGCGATAAGTGATTATCTATCTATCTATGCTCATCAGTGTAATCTAAGTGTTGGAAATATATAATTAATAATTCTGTGAATCATAGTGTTATACAAACTCAATCACCCCTATTATTTCAACGGAAATCAGGGGATCGATCAAGTCGTGGTGTCGATTGTTATAATCGTAACGGTAATTTACGACTCCCGTTGACGTCTCTCCTAGCGACTACGTCTCCCCGCGCTTGGTCGAACAAACAATCGTTACGCGCCTTAACTTCTAATTTTAACCCGATTAAATTTCGGGTTTACATTAGAATTAAAGTTGGGGGCGTGACACGAATCTTCATTTGGATTACACCTTGTCGTTATGCAATAGAGAAGACATTGACTGGTGCAAATGCGATTACCATAGGACCGGACAAGTAACCGTGGTAATTAGATACTCGAGAGACTAATGACAATGATACTAGGATCAATAAAGAATCCGCGGACAACGGGACGGTAGTCGTACGCACTCGCAAAAATCTAAGTCGGATTCTGTGTTAATATTCGCTGACCGCAAGGAGTAAATCCTTTTTGTCGATGAGACCGCAAGAGAGAATGACTTTCCGTCCCGGTGATACCTCAGAGGAAAACTATGATGGGGCGTGTCTAAGGACACGAGTTCATCGGATTCGTCGGAGATATCCTACGTTCGGAAAGTAAGGGAAATTGACGTTGCTGCTAATTGGCCAATCTCCATATCGGTAGTTAGTAAAGGATGCTAGCCGCCCTTGAGGGAGGGATGCTAGTGGGAGACGTCGTTCGTGGAAAATAGGTCTCTCCTGTCTTCCCGTAACTGGGACAAAGACTGTGTATCTGTTGAAGGATTTTAGGTAACTAGATATTAGTGTTTATGACGGCCCTCGTGTTAGTCGATCACGTACTGTGGAGACGCGTCAACATCTGGTAAACATCCTGCCCGGAGAATAGGATCTGCGTGTGGCAAGCTACGGGACAGAAACCGTTGGAATGTTTACTGCCAAGTGCCGCTACGAATCTTTCTTTTAAGGAGCGCTATAGGATTACTCAATGCCTTTGTTAAATGGAGAGTTGGTCCCGTTGACCGCGGCCACGTTCGGCGACCAATTATCGAATTGAGCCCAAGCTCATTGTCACAAGACTTAAACAAATACAATTGGTTAGAATGACGGCAAATCGTTTAGTTAGAACTGTAGATTTTAATTAGAATGTTTCTATGGATCTTCCCGAGGTTTCAGAGGGAAGGCACCGGTGTCACCTTATCTCCGACAAGTATAATTTTATAACGTATTACGTTAGATAGAATAACGTAATAACGCATTACGTTATATAGTATAACGTTATACCGATTTACCTTATATAGAATAACGTTATAACGCATGACGTACCGCAGAATAACGTTATAACGTATAACGTTATATAGAATAACGTAATAACGTATTATGCTACATAGTATAACGTTATAACGTATTACGCTTTATAGTAGAATTTTACAACGTATTACGTTATACAGAACAACGTAATAACGTATTATGTTATATAGTATAACGTTATATCGTATCACGTTATATAGTATAACGTTATACCGTATTACATTATACAGAGTAACGTTATAACGCATGACGTTCCCCAGAATAACTTTATAACGTATTACGTTATATGGTATAACGTTATAACGTATTACGTTATATAGTATAATGCTATATGGTATAACTTTATAACGCATTACGTTTTATAGTATAACGTTATAACGTATTACGTTAGGCAGTGTAACATTATAACGTACTACGTTATAGAGTATATCGTTATAACTTATTACGCTATATAGTATAATTTTATAACGTATTACGTTTTATAGTATAACGTTATAACCTATTACGTTAGGCAGTGTAACATTATAACGTACTACGTTATAGAGTATATCGCTATAACTTATTACGCTATATAGTATAATTTTATAACGTATTACGTTTTATAGTATAACGTTATAACGTATTACGTTAGGCAGTGTAACATTATAACGTACTACGTTATAGAGTATATCGCTATAACGTATTACGCTATATAGTATAGTTCAATAACGTATTATGTTACACAGAGCAGCGTAATAACGTATTGCGTTATGTAGTATAACGTTATAACGTATTACGTTTTATAGTAGAATTTTATAACGTATTACGTTATACAGAACAACGTAATAACGTATTACGTTATATAGTATAACGTTATAACGTATACGTTATATATAATTTTTATAACGTATTACGTTTTATAGTATAACGTTATAACGTTACGTTAGGCAGTGTAACATTATAACGTACTACGTTATAGAGTATATCGTTATAACTTATTACGCTATATAGTATAATTTTTGCAATGCATTACGTTTTATAGTATGTAACGTTATAACGTATTACGTTAGTAGTGTAACATTATAACGTACTACGTTATAGAGTATATCGTTATAATTTACTACGCTATACAGTATAATTTTATAACGTATTACGTTATACAGAACAACGTAATAACGCATTACGTTATATAGTATAACGCTATAACGTATTACGTTCTGTAGTATAACGCTATATGGTATAACGTGATAACTTATTACGTTTTATAATACAACTTCATATCGTATTATGTTAGGTAGAATAACGTTACACCGTATTACGTTATACAGTATAACGTTATAACGTATAACATTACATAGAATTAAGTTATAACGTATTACGTTATATTGTATAACGTTATAACGTATTACGTTTTATAGCATAATTTTATAACGTATTACGTTATATAGGTATAACGTTATACCGTATTACATTATATAGAGGAACGTTGTAACGCATGACGTTCCACAGAATAACGTTGTAACGTATTACGACGTATGGTTTAAAGTTATGAAGTATTACGTCTTAGAGAATAACGTTCTAACGTATTAAGTTATACAGTATTATGTTATACCGTATTACATTATATAGAGTAACGTTATAACGCACGACGTGCCACAGAATAACGTTATAACTTATTACGTTATTCAGTATAACTTTATAACGTATTGCGTTGTGAAGAATAACGTAATAAAGTATTACGTTATATAGTATAACGTTATGACGTATTACGTTATATAGTATAACGTCACATCGTATCACGTTATACAGTATAACGTTATAACGTATGACATTACATAGAATTAAGTTATAACGTATTACGTTATATGGTATAACGTTATAACGTATTACGTTATATAGTATAACGTTATAATGTATTACGTTATATAGTATAACGTTACACCGTATTACGGTACACAATATAACGTTATAACTTATGACATTACATAGAATTAAGTTATAACGTATTACGTTGTATAGTATAACGTTATAACGTATTACGTTTTATACTATAATTTTATAACGTATTACGTTATAAAGGTATAACGTTATACCGTTTTACATTATATAGAGGAACGTTATAACGCATGACGTTCCACAGAATAACGTTGTAACGTATTACGACATATGGTTTAAAGCTATGAAGTATTACGTCTTAGAGAATAACGTTCTAACGTATTACGTTATATAGTATAATGTTATACCGTATTACATTATATAGAGTAACGTTATAACGCACGACGTGCCGCAGAATAACGTTATAACTTATTACGTTATTCACTATAACTTTATAACGTATTGCGTTGTGAAGAATAACGTAATAAAGTATTACGTTATATAGTATAACGTTATGACGTATTACGTTATATGGTATAATGTTAGAACGTATTACGTTATATAGTATACTGCTATATGGTATAACGTTATAACGTATTACGTTTTATATTATAACGTTATGACGTATTACGTTAGGCAGTGTAACATTATAACGTACTACGTTATAGAGTATATCGCTATAACTTATTACGCTATATAGTATAGTTCAATAACGTATTATGTTACACAGAACAGCGTAATAACGTATTACGTTATGTAGTATAACGTTATTACGTATTACGTTATATAGTATAATTTTATAACGTATTACGTTATATAGTACAATGTTATACCGTATTACATTATATAGAGTAACGTTATAACGCATGACGTGCCGCAGAATAACGTTATAACGTATTACGTTATTCACTATAACTTTATAACGTATTGCGTTATGAAGAATAACGTAATAAAGTATTCCGTTATATAGTATAACGTTATAACGTATTACGTTATATAGTATAATTTTATAACGTATTACGTTATATAGTACAATGTTATACCGTATTATATTATATAGAGTAACGTTATAACGCATGACGTCCGCAGAATAACGTTATAACTGATTACGTTATTCAGTATAACTTTATAACGTATTACGTTAGGCAGTGTAACATTATACCGTACTACGTTATAGAGTATATCGTTATAATTTACTACGCTATATAGTATAATTTTATAACGTATTACGTTATACAGAACAACGTAATAACGCATTACGTTATATCGTATAACGCTATAACGTATTACGTTCTGTAGTATAACGCTATATGGTATAACGTTATAACTTATTACGTTTTATAATACAACTTCATATCAAAATATGTTAGTAGAATAACGTTATTGACCGTAATACGTTATATACGTATGTAACGTTATAACGTATGACATTACATAGAATTAAGTTATAACGTATTGTGTTATATGAGCAATCACTACGTTATACAGTATAACGTTATAATGTATTAAGTTATATAGTATAACGTTACACCGTATTACGGTACACAGTATAACGTTATAACGTATGACATTACATAGAATTAAGTTATAACGTATTACGTTATATAGTATAACGTTATAACGTATTACGTTTTATAGTATAATTTTATAACGTATTACGTTATATAGGTATAACGGTATACCGTATTACATTATATAGAGGAACGTTGTAACGCATGACGTTCCACAGAATAACGTTGTAACGTATTACGACATATGGTTTAAAGTTATGAAGTATTACGTCTTAGAGAATAACGTTCTAGCGTATTACGTTATACAGTATTATGTTATACCGTATTACATTATATAGAGTAACGTTATAACGCACGACGTGCCACAGAATAACGTTATAACTTATTACGTTATTCAGTATAACTTTATAACGTATTGCGTTATGAAGAATAACGTAATAAAGTATTACGTTATATAGTATAACGTTATGACGTATTACGTTATATAGTATAACGTTACGTCGTATCACGTTATACAGTATAACGTTATAACGTATGACATTACATAGAATTAAGTTATAACGTATTACGTTATATGGTATAACGTTATAACGTATTACGTTATATAGTATAACGTTATAATGTATTACGTTATATAGTATAACGTTACACCGTATTACGGTACACAGTATAACGTTATAACGTATGACATTACATAGAATGAAGTTATAACGTATTACGTTATATAGTATAACGTTATAACGTATTACGTTTTATACTATAATTTTATAACGTATTACGTTATAAAGGTATAACGTTATACCGGTTTACATTATATAGAGGAACGTTATAACGCATGACGTTCCACAGAATAACGTTGTAACGTATTACGACATATGGTTTAAAGTTATGAAGTATTACGTCTTAGAGAATAACGTTCTAACGTATTACGTTATATAGTATAATGTTATACCGTATTACATTATATAGAGTAACGTTATAACGCACGACGTGCCTCAGAATAACGTTATAACTTATTACGTTATTCACTATAACTTTATAACGTATTGCGTTATGAAGAATAACGTAATAAAGTATTACGTTATATAGTATAACGTTATGACGTATTACGTTATATGGTATAATGTTAGAACGTATTACGTTATATAGTATAATGCTATATGGTATAACGTTATAACGTATTACGTTTTATATTATAACGTTATGACGTATTACGTTAGGCAGTGTAACATTATAACGTACTACGTTATAGAGTATATCGCTATAACTTATTACGCTATATAGTATAGTTCAATAACGTATTATGTTACACAGAACAGCGTAATAACGTATTACGTTATGTAGTATAACGTTATAACGTATTACGTTTTATAGTATAATTTTATAACGTATTACGTTATATAGGTATAACGTTATACCGTATTACATTATATATAGTAACGTTATAACGCATGACGTGCCGCAGAATAACGTTATAACTTATTACGTTATTCACTATAACTTTATAACGTATTGCGTTATGAAGAATAACGTAATAAAGTATTCCGTTATATAGTATAACGTTATAACGTATTACGTTATATAGTATAATTTTATAACGTATTACGTTATATAGTACAATGTTATACCGTATTACATTATATAGAGTAACGTTATAACGCATGACGTCCGCAGAATAACGTTATAACTGATTACGTTATTCAGTATAACTTTATAACGTATTACGTTAGGCAGTGTAACATTATAACGTACTACGTTATAGAGTATATCGTTATAATTTACTACGCTATATAGTATAATTTTATAACGTATTACGTTATACAGAACAACGTAATAACGCATTACGTTATATAGTATAACGCTATAACGTATTACGTTCTGTAGTATAACGCTATATGGTATAACGTTATAACTTATTACGTTTTATAATACAACTTCATATCGTATTATGTTAGGTAGAATAACGTTACACCGTATTACGTTATACAGTATAACGTTATAACGTATGACATTACATAGAATTAAGTTATAACGTATTACGTTATATTGTATAACGTTATAACGTATTACGTTTTATAGTATAATTTTATAACGTATTACGTTATATAGGTATAACGTTATACCGTAATACATTATATAGAGGAACGTTGTAACGCATGACGTTCCACAGAATAACGTTGTAACGTATTACGACATATGGTTTAAAGTTATGAAGTATTACGTCTTAGAGAATAACGTTCTAACGTATTACGTTATACAGTATTATGTTATACCGTATTACATTATATAGAGTAACGTTATAACGCACGACGTGCCACAGAATAACGTTATAACGTATTACGTTATTCAGTATAACTTTATAACGTATTGCGTTATGAAGAATAACGTAATAAAGTATTACGTTATATAGTATAACGTTATGACGTATTACGTTATATAGTATAACGTTATGACGTATTACGTTATATAGTATAACGTTACATCGTATCACGTTATACAGTATAACGTTATAACGTATGACATCACATAGAATTAAGTTATAACGTATTACGTTATATGGTATAACGTTATAACGTATTACGTTATATAGTATAACGCTATATGGTATAACGTTATAATGTATTACGTTTTATAGTATAACTTTATATCGTATTATGTTAGATAGAATAACATAATAACGTATTACGTTATATAGTATAACGTTATAACTTATTACGTTATTCAGTATAACTTTATAACGTATTACGTTATAAAGAATAACGTAATAACGTATGTTACGCCGCCTAAAACATCCGCACGCCAGCCCGCGCGACCGGACAGCGGTTGCTGTCCTGCGTAACGTCACTTCGACCCTCAATAAACCTAAGGACCCTCCATAACTTTCACTTCCCTGCATTGTTTCGCCATATGTATTCAATCCGTTGTCTTGAAGAATTTCTAAAGCTTAAAAATATGCTCGAAACACAGTCGGTTTTAGAGGTGTCCTTGGGTTTCTTAGTCGCCTTTAAAACACGGAGAAAGCGGGTATGCACCCATTTGGAAAATCCGAATAGCCCTGTAATAAAACAAGCTAGGTTTTTCTCACGCGCACAGTCATCTACGCACCACGATGGTAGGAGATTCCCTACTCATCCCTTCGAGCAGTAGTGCAGGTCATGACCAATCGACACCGCGGATCGCTACCCTCACTTTTCCTAACGAAAGTGGGATCAACGAATGCGCGTTCTTTAGGCACAGGGGCACACCCACACCGAACTTTTCTTCCGTATTAAAAAAAAGAGCGACAGACAGTCTACCAACTAACGCCTAACGCAGCAGTCTACACATAGCGCGAGAGTTGCATACTTCACGCACATCTTTTGTCGGTTCTCGGTGTTGTCGAACATACATCTACTCTCCTAAACATATCACAGTGCTAAGTCCATTGACACATTAATTTCCATTATAAGAGCCCTGCTCTAGCGTACATGTCTATCGCATCTTCGTGCGACAAGTTGTTAACTATTTATTTCTCTACGTCAGTGTAACTAAGTGTTGGAAATATATACTTTATAATACTGTGAATCCCAGTGTTATACAAATTCAATCACCCCTTATTATCACAACGGAAATCAGGGGATCGATCAATTCGTGGTGTCGATTGTTATAATCGTAACGGGGATTTACGAACCCCGTTGACGTCTATCCTCGCGATTACGTCTCCCCGCGATTGGTCGAAATTACAACGTGTTACGTTATATAGTATAACGTTATAACGTATTACGTTATATAGTATAACGCTATATGGTATAACGTTATAACGTATTACGTTTTATAGTATAACTTTATAACGTATTACGTTATAAAGAATAACGTAATAACGTATTCCGTTATATAGTATAACGTTATAACTTATTACGTTATTCAGTATGACTTTATAACGTATTACCTTATAAAGAATAACGTAATAACGTGTTGCGGAATATAGTATAACGTTATAACGTATTGCGTTATATAGTATAATTTTATAACGTATTACGTTGGATAGAATAACGTAATAACGTATTACATTATAGAGTATAACATTACACCGTATTACGTAATACAGTATAACGTTATAACTTATGACATTACTTAGAATTAAGTTATAACGTATTACGTTATATGGTATAACGCTATAACGTATTACGTTTTACAACCTCAACAATACGCTATTGATTATTTCCTGTAAATGAAGAATTTTAATATAATGTACAAAATATATAAAATTTAGCATTAAAATTGTCGCACATATATTTAAAAATTAATTGGATTAAAGAATTTTTCAAAATTTCTGAGAATGTAAGGCCAACGTAAGATTTTACACGGAACTAGTTTCCATTTTCGCGCGTAAGACTACGTCATAAAGACAGAGGAGGGGTATAGACAGCGGACTTCAGACGCGCAGCGTAGACTTCCCTTAGTCATCTTACGACTGTGCTGTGAGGAGGGTGTTTTGCTCGGTGGTTTCAAATCCTTTGTGTGCAGTTGTGTGAATCTCTTCTGTATTGTTCTACAACAAACAGGAGCCGGATACAGGTTGGTATACTTTTTACTTACTCAATAATTAGGTGAAATAATTGAGAAAGCATGGCGAGGACAAAGAAGGGACTTTCGAAAACTAACGCCGACAAGCCAGAAACTGAACGGTTACTAACTTGGATTGACGAAGTTCGCCGCAAAAGATCAAAGTGTCGCCGAAAGCGCAGACGCGATTTACGGATTGAAGCAATGCTGACGTGCGCTCTTTCCAAAGCTAAAAATGATTTACGCATCCGGCGATTATCAGCAACTTCAAAATGGCAGAAATATAAAAAACAATGCTTGAAGAAGAAGGTATATTATACAAATTATGAGCTCTACAATGGTGAGGACACGGAAAATTCGGGATCGTCTCAACAGAATCCCCGGGAGGAGCCATCGTGTCCTGAATTGGGCAGTTTAGACGATGTCGTGCCTAAGTTGGCAGAAATAAAAGTAACGTTACAACGCTGAAGTAGCGGGAAAAATGCAAGCGATCAGGTTTGGAAGACCTAACTGTGACAAGAGGATTTCTCGCAACGTTTTATCTACCTAATGCGTAGAGATTTCAACAACTATATGGAATCTCGAGCGATTACGGAGCACCGTGTATTACGTCGGTGCTGCAAGAATAGAAATTGCATTACTATCTTGATGTATATATGGATATTTTCTGTTTGCAGTCTCACCGTTCGAGATGGCATTGGGACAAGCGGAGGGAGTTGGTGTTCGCAACGATGCTGAAGCGTACTGCACGCTCGGGGACCCCATGTTCTCCAGTCTCTGCGCCTTTCGTTGGCTTAGTTTATATATTATATTGTATGCATTGGTTTGGTAATATACGTAATAATGAGCGTTCGAAGTATGTTCGAAGAGTGTTTGATCCGATATTTTTTATTTTCAGAAATATATACTTTGCATGTCTTATAGTTTAAAGAAAATTTGTATAGTACATTTTAGCTTGTAGATTTAGTAGTATCGTTTCTAATATTCGCTCCATTATTCTGTACGTCAAGATTTTGTATATTTGCTTAATGTTGATTAACAGTTTTGTAGACTTTAAGAAATGAAATGAAATTAATAAAATTTGGAAAATGTTTACAATTTTTCTGCAATCTTCTAGTTCATATTAATGGCAAAAGTGCTTTTCTGCCCCGCATACTACACATAACAAATTTCTGTCGCAGGCAAGAGACCCGTACATGAACCCAGGCTGTTGGCGGTCATCGGCAACATTATTTGGCCTGTCTGTGTATGAGATAAGGAGCGACGAGAGAGGATTGGTACGGCATAAGGAAGGGGGGAAATGTGTTTCTTTTTAGAAAATCGTGCATGAAGTTTTCTGGCTGACGAATGGGTTGCACCATGATCAAGTTGTACATAAACGTATCATCTCTCCGCGCTTCCGTATCTTGAACATCCAAGCATCAACTAATTCGAAAATCGTCTGACGCGCGAAACTCATAGGCTTATTGTGACGTACTACAGCAAATTGTAGCAAATCTTATTTGGTGGGCTCTAATACCTTTCGTACGTTATCTGGGCAAATGTGTTTTCTCATGTCCGGGGAAGTTTTTTCATAGCTTGTACCACCAGGTTGTATGCGAGTTGTCGAAGCACACAAGACAAGCCTCCGGTGAATATCAATAAGGAGAGACAGCGCTAGGGGTAATGGCCCCTCCTAACGCCAATTCAATAGTCAGGAAATATTAGGACTGGCTAGAACTAGAGAACGAGTGAAGGGGGTGCAACTGAAGTTAATTCATTAGAGAATCCTGGAGCACCTCTGTCATACGCGTCGGGCGGTCATCGTGGAGTTTTAGTCGGTAAGAGTCCGACACTACTCTGCTGTTACGCAATTACTGCAACAGCGGAGTGTCCATGAGGATTTCTCCACGTAAAAAAAAGAAAAAAGAAAAAAAAGGTTGTATGTTAGTTACTCTGGCTTATCAATATGCTCTGTTCAAAGTTTACCAAGCTGAATACTGTCACAGGCCTCTATCTTCCTTAATAAGAGCTGTAGGGGATCGAATAATGAGACTACCAAAATGTGTACTCGTTAGTGTATTTAAAACAGATCTTGTCGCGAAACGATATTTATACAGACGTTTAGTCACAGTTTATACTGAATCGTTTGCGCTCACGTTCGTTTATTCATAATCGTCAGAAGAAGGTCAAAAGATACAAATTCGTCTTGTTTTACGGTTACATGTAGCGGCGCCATTATTTTGCCGGAGTTCATAATTCCTTACAATACCTCTAAATATTCCGAAGCAAAACAACAACTTGGTTTGAAGCAAATTCTAACTCTTGTGCCGCTACAGAGCTTTTTAAGGTATGGAGTAAATTGAATGCATCTTTGTTGAGTCTAGATGATCCAGAATGGCGAACTACCGCAAGTAGAGCAACTAATCGAAATACTAGACATGCACATATACGTAATATGTTTAACATGGATAGGAAATTGTTTTGAAATTTAACAATCATTGCAATAATTACGTCGGTTCGGAAGTCGTATTACTAGATACTTATTGTAATATCGTAAAGTAATTCGAATTAGAAATCAGTTGAAAATAGAAAAACCGTGTACGTCGTGTTTCTGTGCTTCGTTTACATTTAAGAGTGCCTACGTGACTAAAGGCACGTAGTTGGTAGTTCTTACATAGGTATGAGGGAAACAATAGACAACGTTAGAAGAAGGACGGTTTCGCTACGCAAGGCGAATCGAAAAGTGTGCGTGTTGCGAGAATCAGAGCTAATTGAGTCGTCGAAGAGTAGAGTCGTTAGAGGTATCGAGTCGTCGAAGAGTAGAGTCGTGAGAATTGATAGAGTTGTTAGAGAGAGAGAGAGAGAGTGTGTGTGTGTGTTAGATTCGTTGTGACGAGAGTGGTAAAATAACTGTAAAGTTATTTGATATAGATGCGAGTATTGCATTTAGTTTCCGTTAAATAAATATCGTTTCCTGTCCAATTTATATTTGTATATTCAATTTAATATTAATAAATTGTAAGTAATCGGGAAAAGATTTCTATCCTTATTTTCCGATTTTACATTATTTTCACAGATTTCAATTCACTTATTCATTGATTGATATTAGGACAAATGAGGAACTTCGCATCTAATTAGATTAACAAATAAAATGTATTGTTCCTGATAAATGGTATGCAGAATAGTATAGGAAATAGAAGACTGGTTTATATTACCGTTCAAGTGACTGATAGTAGGAAAGCAGTGATGGAACATGAGGCAACGTAATATAAAATTGAATCCCTGAGTATAGCATGCAGATAATATTTTGAGTGTTGACGGAGGACAAAATTATGCACATTCCTTTTTCAATTCCGAGGAAATACATCAACGATGAGTCAGTTGTCAAAACACGATGGAAATTGCTCATTGTCAATTGAACAAGTTTGATATAATTACAAAAGCTTAAGATTTAACTTGAAATTTTTTTGAAGAAATTTATTTTTATTATACCTGATGTCAAGCGCGGTATTAAGTATCATGCTTTTATAACTATTGTTTTAAATATTTTTGTGTTGAAATAATGTCGTTTGGGTGTCTGTTTTGTACTGGAGGAGTACCCGAAATAATTATACTCGTCGCGTACAGCTAAACAGCTACAGGCAGTTGTTTGTATTCCTGGAACGCGTTGGATTCGTGTTTGCATGGTACGTTGATTGGAATGACTTAGAGGTGGGTTACTGGGGGTGCGAGTAATTATGTTTCAGCCAGGATTGGATAGAGAACGCGTTTCTAATGGTCTCTAGAAAAGGTTTCTAATTGGATCGTTATAGATGTCGAATCCTTTCTGCTAAATACGTTTTTGGGAGACATTAAGTTCATAAAGGTCATATTTTTAAAGAGGAGGGGAGAGGTGGTATGCATTGGATAAAGGTAACAATTTTATATGCAGGATGTTACGCCACGAGTCTCACCACAGGCTGTATTTTCTAACCGTCGCTCGCGGTCCTACAACGTCGCAGGCGGACCATCTTATCTGCCCGCCGGATCATATACAATGTATCGACGAGAGCATAGTTGTCGCCAAGCAGCGAGCTCTAGAAACGTCGATTTTTGACCGTTACGATTTTCACACAAGAAGAGGTATACGTGATCATAGGCGCGAGCGGTGGCGTGACCCGAGCATAGTGGGGGTCGTCTTCCAAATGAGACAAAGGAATAATCGAAGGGCGATCAGTTCCTTCTGCCGAGTCAAACGTGACACTTCGACAAATCTGACGAGCAAACGAATTTATCTAGAGAGTCCGCAAAGTCGAGTCAAATTTCTGTAATATAATCATCATATTATTGTAAAATATATTATTCTATGTAAACCTGTTAATACAGTGTTACATTCATTAAACGACCTCTGTTATCTTAACCGAAACAGGGGAACGACTATTTCGCGGCGTTGATTAACATAATCGTAGCGAATATTTACGCCTCTCGCTGAAGCGTTTTCCTAACGACCGCGTCTCTCCGCGAACGGTCGTAACATTTGGTCCTTCGAGCCGGATACAGTGGCAAGTGAAAAGTGCACGCCAGTGACATCCACTACCATACAGTGCCACGTGAATCCAATAGAAACGGCAGCAGAAGCGTTACCACTCCAGTGAAGTCAGTAGCGCCAGGGACCATCAGTTTTGAAGAGGCATAACCCTCTTGAAAACGCAAGAACGCAACCACGCAGCCTCACGCCAACAACTAGAGGGTCGACTTCAGTAAGAACACGTCTTACACATTAAACGAGACACACACGGTGACGAGTAACATTTAAACTCGCAACCACAAGGTAAGCTCGTTCACTGCATTCTTTTCACAATCTGCTATACCAATGGAAAACACAGAGAAACTTACCTCCTTGCATCGGAGACGAGGCTTTCAAATCGGTCGATTTACCTTTCTATCGAAACGACTCGATGAATACGAAAAATCTAGACAACCGAATAAGGCCCATTTAACGGCCTATACGACACTACTCGACGACACGTGGAAACAATATCGATTGTTACAAGAGAATTAGAAGATTTAGGGGAGATAGACGACGCGCGCGTTTCCCAAGTAACCGACACATATTACAATCTGGTAATACGAATACACACTCTCATGGATGATACACCAGCATCGTCGTCGAAATCACAAGGCTGCGAGTCATCTAATGTCGCCGAGCCGACATCAATTAAACTGCCCTGAAATTCACCTGCCTACTTTCGACGGTACCATCGAAAATTGGCATTCATTTTACGACTCCTTCTTATCCACTATCGATCGAAGCGAGCGACTTACACCCGTGCAGAAATCCCACTACCTACGATCCTCTTTGACCGGAAAGGCCGCGCGAAGCATACAATCGTTAGATGTCACCGAGTTAAATCATTCGATCGCTATTGACGTTCTGAAGGAAAAATTCGACTGCCACAGTCAAGTCTGCATGCGCCACTAGGACTTGATTTTTGACTATCCGAAAATAACCAAAGAGACACCCGAAGCGATAGATGATTTTCTTGAGACGGTCAAGGTAAACCTCCAAGCGTTAGAAAAACTCGGTGAACCAGTTACCTCAAATGTCGCTCTTATAAAATTATTCACATCGAAGCTACCCTCAGCCATCATTCGCAAATGGCAGCGCACATTGCCGGACGAGAAAATGCCGTCATATACGCATCTGGTAGACTTTCTGAAAACACGGACGAACGGCGACAGGACAAGTTCAGCATCAACCGTGATAAAATGAGAGCCCGATCAACACAAACGTCAGCGATCGAACGCACCGCGAAGTTACGCATTCACAACTACACATAATACGTTGGTGTGTCCGAATTGTCAAGGACAACACGAATTATGGAATTGTGACGTCTTCAAAGCGAAGTCGCCTAAAAAACGCCTTGAAATCGCCAAGAGGGCGTCTCTATGTACCAATTGTTTAGGTAAGGGACACGCTATTACTCATTGCTCCGCCGGTTCATGTCGCATCTGCAGGCAGCGACACCATACATACCTACATCAAGACCATGGTCATAGCAAATCACGACCACGTGTAAGCCGATCATCGAGCGATCGATCACCCAACGGTCGATCTTCGCCTAGTTCACCGACCCCGCGATCGTCACATCGTTCGAGACGCGCATCCACGTCTCCCCGATCGTCTCCGCGAACATCACCGAAACGTGAATCTCGGTTATCGCGAACGACGGCATCGGGATCAAATATATCGTCCAGTCCTAGACGACAAGGAAAACAACGACGTCATCAAACGACCTTGTTAGGGTCCGAACCACAGAAAACGGACTCATTGACCTCGCTTCCTTCTGAACCACTGCAGCACGATTTGTTAGTCACAGCGCAGGTCAACGTATTGAACAATAAAGTTCAACCATTCCGTTGTAGAGCTCTGCTAGACACCGGCTCTAGCATGAACTTTATCACCGAAAAACTCGCTGATTCGCTAAAACTTAACCAACGGAAACGTTAGATCCCAATCGGAACACTCAACACGTTATCGACAACCTCGAAACGTTACATCACGGCCACGATCACCTCCATCGACGGCACATACGAACGCACCTTGACGTTCCTAATCATACCGACAATATCGCCTTGGGTCCCAGATCAACCCGTAGATCGCTCAATAATACATATACCGAGGAATCTCCAACTAGCCCGGTAAATACCTTCGCTCCTCTGGACACACCGACGATAATTGACGCAGTTCGATATCCTTGTAAACCGACGCCAGGCGTTTCTTGCCTCGTAAAGACGAATCTTTCGAACGGTGTCATTCGCGTTCAATTCGTTTTTCTAGCGAGGGGCCTCGAATCTTTAAACGACGAGAAACCTAATCACTTTCAGACAACTTTCGTTTAAAGACGAAAGAACGTAAAGAACTGGGTTCGGCCTTCTCCCATCTGCGTATCTTTCGGGGAGTCGATTGCGATGGTCATCTCCTTTGTCGGATACGATTCGAATTGGTCGAATAAGCTGGCAAGTGCTAGATCCGTCTCATCTCCTTCTTCCGTCGAATATTAGCCGAAAAATCTTGCCACCGTATTACGCCGAAATATTCGACGATGTTCATTCGCAAGCGATAAAGCTTCGCTACTATTCGCGATCGGCGCTGCTCTACTACGAAATATCAAATTTATCGCGTAGCCGCGTACACGGGAGAAGGAAAGAGATCGTAAGGGCGGTATTTACCCACCGCGAGAGACAGGCTACGAAAGACGAGCACGAGCGACTACAAAGTTCAATCGGGCTCGATAAAGCTTAACTTGCTCCGCGGAGAGCGGCCATTTGGAATTCTAGTGGCGTGTACGGTGTGCTCGGTGCGTTAACGAGTTCGATCGTCATCGTAAATAAGCAACCAGCGGTCCGAAAAATCTCGCCACGGTCAAGAAGACTTAAGAAGCCGTTCGCGGAAGATGGGCGGCGCCACCCGCTATTTCTCGGCCGGAAATTACAGGTGACTTAGCGCGGTCTCTCTGCCCCCGCTTCTCTCGACAGACAGAGAGAAGAGGGCGCGGGCGCATCGTAAAATCCAAGCGAAGAGAAAGAAGAGAGAGAGAGAGAGGCGTCGCTCGTCGAAAAAATCAGACGCGATCTTTCGCGCTTTCGTCGACAGTTTCTGCCTCGCCGTTACGTTTCTACCGCCACCGCTGTATTTCGAAACGGAAGGGGGACGCGATTCCGTCTGTCGGCTTTCTTCCTGCACGCTTCGTTGTGCACCGTCGCGCGTATTTAGACGCTGGAAACGAGAATTACAAAAATTTCGTGGAGCAGTTGCTCCAACTCTTCTCGTTTCTCGCCATTGAAGTCGCAGGTGTCAGGTCGCGCGATCGATACAACCCCCGTTAAAGGATCGAAACGGTGTTCGTTTGCGATTCTAGGCAAAATCGTTTCCTATTTAGCGTGAAAGTTGCAATCGTTTCTCTCGTCTAGTTAGCGCGCAAGCTTCTTCTCCTTTCCTTTCACTCGTTAGAAGCGAAATAGTTCAGAGATCCTCGCAGCGTTTCAAACATCCCGATGACTCTCTTCGTTCCATTGTCTTCGTCCCGTTGTCTTCGAAACGTTAATTTATTCGTTCGTTCTGTCTCTCTCTCTCTCTCTCTACCCGTTCTTCTGCTCGCCCATCCACCTACTCGTTCGTTCCTTTAATAGTTTTCTTTTCCGCGACCGCACGTTCGTTTCGCCGTTCGCCAAAGATGCGCGAATTTTTCGAACTTCGCTTTCTACGCTTTCTACGCTTTCTGCGCGAACACGGAGTGGCAGATCGTGGAACGGGAGGCTTGTATCCACGCGGCACTGCGATTTAAGGAAACGTATCGTCGGTGGTTAGCTCGACTTCGTAAATAAATCTTTGCCGGATAGAGCTAAATACGATATTCGGCCCGATTGCTCCCGCTCTTTCACCTCCGGTGATTTATGTGAAACCGTGGCCGCTAGCGTGCCCGTACATCCGTTTTCCCGTTCTATCCTTCCCCCCTTTGGGACCGGTCATTTTTTAGCGACTGTTTCTCAAGATTTTATCCGTAATTATCCTCGCTGGATTCGCGAAAATGAACAGCCGTTGCTTGCTGTCTTCTCGACGAATGGTCCCTCGGGGAGAAAAAAGGAAAACATCCAAGTTGGTGAAAATTTGTTTGCTCTGCACCGCGAGCGTTTCTTCGACGAAGAAACACGGTTTGCTTTAGCATCGCGAAATTAAATCGAATAAGATTCTTCGTCCTATTATATTCACAACAACGCAGGCCCGCGCGAGCGCTCGCTAACGGCGTCCAGAGCACGTAGGCACCGCGGCGGATCGGTTCCTTCGTTCTGCCGCTGGTCGCGATAAAACTCGGTGTCTTTTTGCAACGAGGTAATTTTTGCGACAGCACGGGACGTTTGGAACGTTGCGAAAAGAAGGGGCGCGCACGCGGACGTTCGCGAGAAGCGAACAGCGGTGGCGAGGGAGTTTCGCGGACGTGGTCGACGGACCGTGAACGATCGCGAGCGCGGAATACGAGCGGAAGACGGAGAAAGCCCGCCTCGAACACCGACACCGTGATCGCTTCGCTAGGCAACGCCGCGCATCAAAATTGTAAATTTCCGAAGAAAGTCGCCGTGCTCGTTCCCGGGAGAGCAGATCCTTTCGTTTACGTTCTCGCGTACATCCGATTCTTTCGTATGGAGCGTGCCGCGTTTTCGTTTCTCGGCTCGACGCTCGAACCTGGTGGACCCGGCGGAAATTTCCATCCAAAGTAGGAAGCGGCGGCGAGCTCCGACGAAACCTGGTTTCGCTCGGCGTTTCGAGCACGGCGTACGATTCGCGCCACGTCTGTGCTTGGTACCCGGCTTTCGCACGAGTTGGCAGACACGCGTGCAACAGCGGTACGACGCGGTGTCAGCGTTCGCAGAGAGAAGAGGGTAACGCTGTGCATCGTAGCGTGTCTGTGCGCGACAGCAGCCTGCTTTCTCGGTGATCCGACGACGACGATGATACGATAGTATCGTATGCGGTACATGGTGGCCTAGATTTCGGCCGAGGCTTGGCCACCATGTAGACCGAAACGCAGACGGGAGCGTAGAGTGGCGTAGGAGAGGGCGGAGGAGAGAAGGACGGGAAGGTCGGTAGATCGGAGTGGATGAGAGTGGATGAGAAGCGGTCGTTGGAGCGGCGCTGGATGGGGAGAGGTAAGCCCGTGTCGCGCAAGTGTGCGCCGTTATACGTACTCGCGTACATCTGCGAGAACTAGTTAGCCGACGCTTGGTGGTTGCGGCGTCGGGGTAGTGGCGGGCCGGGATCGATTCTGGGACCACACGGCATCATCCTCCAACCGTCAACGACCTGCTCGACCGAACCCTCCCTTCTCGTTCCTTCTCGCTCGTCCACGTTCGCAAAACCTAGCTTCTCCCTCTCGCACCGCTTCATCGCTCCCACCAGCCGTCCGTGCACTCGCCTTCTCCTTATGCAACTCCTCTATCACGGGCAAATAAAGCCTGCATATCCGGCCTAAGAGTAGTCCGATCCCGATCCGGCGCGGTTCCACTCTCCCGCTTCGAGTTCTCGCGTGTGTCGAGTCGTTAAGGATCGCAGAGGGATTCGACGTTCCAGACGTCGTCGTCGCCGCGTCGTCTCGATCGGAGACGCACTCGTCGAGGATTTTTCCGTCGAGAGTTCGATCGGATTGCAGCTCGCAGAACGAGGCCGGATTAACAGCGATCGAAATACGCCCGAAGAATGGCGACGCGTTATCATCAGGCTGTCGACCCTCGTAATTTCGGGCCTCGAGGTCCGGTCGTCGATAATATCCGGTAAATCGGCTGTACGAATTCGAATCGTTCGAACCACGGAAAGCAACTCGATGTAAATGCGACTAGATCGGTCGTAGGTAAACGGTGTCTCGTTAACGACCGTTTTAAATAAGAAACCGTCGATAATAAACATGTCGTTGGCGATTCTAGAAACTAAATGCGCGCACAGACGTTACATCCCCTCGATTCGATCGACGAATCGATGTCTTCCTATCGCTACGCAATTTATAACGGCAACGATTTCGAGCGGGTTGCAACCTCGTTGCCGGGGATCGCGACTCTCGACAAAAAAGACGGATAATTCGCTAGACCCACGCAGGCTAAACTAGGGAATCCGCCAGGGCATAGGATTTATCGTCGTTGCCGCGGAACGATCTCCGCGTAAGGTCCAGCGACGCCGAAGGCAAACCCGGAAACACAGTTTGTCCGTATTCTTAAAGAATCGATTCGTCTTTTCGAGAGATTCTCCTCGTTGGCGTAAGCGCAAACGCGCTCGGTCGGTTACCTCTATTTTCGTTTTTTTCTCTGGGTAGCGCGTCGAGCGAAAAGCGGGTGTGAGTGGCTTGACGGCTCGAGAGAGTGCGATCGAGGATTCCCGATGTTCTTCTCTGACGGATCGTCGATATACGTAGAACGCGACGAGGTACAACTCGATGCCGCGTCGCGCGTTTCAGAGGATATCAGCCCTTTTCTCTCGCGATCCAGCAAGAAACGACGAGACGAGCGAAGGAGGAGGTGTCAACCTCGACTGCGGTACCTGCGCCGACGACGCGATCCGAACGTAGCGATTGGAAGGTCGCTTTAAGCGTTAATTTGGCGATCTCGCGATCGATCGTGATCGGTGTCGGGATCGGCGTAATACGCGCGTACGAGCGCATATTACGAGCGAAAGACGATTAAAAGGCTTCGCGCTCGTAACCGTGACACTGTCCGGGCATGGTTGTCCTTCGCTCTACGACGCCTGTCGCTCGAGATCCCATTATCTCGAATCGATTATCCAACACTTTGCATCTGCTCCGATTAGTGCAACGTCGAGGAACCAAACAATGCAAGAACGATAAAACATAGGATATATATTAAATGATAAAGGATCGGGGTTTGGCGCTACTTTGGCGGGGCTACTTTGGCGGCTTAAAAGAGACGAATACGTGGAATACGTCGATCGATCTCTCGTATCGAGGATACAGACTGGCGAGCATAAGACGGATCAAGTTTCGAGCCACGTTTCGAAAGGGCGAATAAATTGGAATTAACGCGGCTCGCTATAGGGCGAGTATACGGAAACCACGGGCTGCGATAATGTAACCCGCGGGATAAAGGCTTCCGCGTACGACTCGACGCACAATTGCCCTTTACAGTGTTCGCAGTGGAAAACGATCTGCGCACAGATCGGGGTGCGGCTTAATGCCAATTCACGGACAAAGGGTGACCGGGGACGAAAAAGAGAGCCACGGGATTCTTGGAGCGAGCGAGTTTCGTGAGAACGGCTGGCTACGCCGTTTCTTTCGACGTTGCTCTTGTCGTGTAAAATTAAGGTAAAAATAAGGAACTTGTTAATTTCCGAAAAGGAGATGAAGTTCTTTTTATTTTTTACTCAATTTATACAATTTTTTCGGTTCGCGATGATACGCTTTCGATACTTGGATTAGTTAAGAATTTTTTTTAGACTGACTGGATGATTTTGAAGGGTGCATTTATATTCTTCCATTCGTTGGAGTGGGAGAAGGTTTTGTTTATACTTAGTGTAAAATTCGGAGAACGGCTGGAGTGATCGAATGCCACTCAGGCGGCTGAGAACGGATGCTGACCGGACGGTCACACGCGATAAGGCGTTCGGAATTTCGGTTTGTTATATACAGCTGCTCGAATTTCGTCTGTGACATTCCCCCCTTCTTAGATTGAACTTGATCCCTCAAGTTCTCTTCAGAAGACTTTTGTGGAATCGGACTTGACGTGGCTTGAAAATTACAGCTGATTCCTCCTCTTCATCGGAGTGGTATGTGTTGGTCGGAATATAGATGTTGGGTGTTGAGCCCAGGGTGAGTGGTACTGGTGGGGCTGTCGCATTGTGGCTGTTGATTACAGTTTCATTTCGGCAGCAAAATAAATTGATACATAATTTGTTCGGTATACATTTCCTGATGCATTT